>NC_041386.1:131474801-131502084 GCF_002162155.2 Triticum dicoccoides | reverse complement strand
CTGTTCCACAGTGCGCCATTACTAGTTTAAACTAGTAATGGCGCACGGTGGAACAGTGCGCCATTAGTAGTTTAAACTAGTAATGGCGCACGGTGGAACAGTGCGCCATTAGTAGTTTTGCAAAAAAAGGAATAAAAAATATAATAAAAAAACAACATTAGTGGCGCACTTTCCGACAGGTGCGCCATTACTAGTTACAACTAGTAATGGCGCACTGTGTCTGGATGCGCCATTAGTATGTTTGCACAGGCGCACTAGTTCAAAAAAAAATTGGATACTAATGGCGCACCCTGGGCCAGGTGCGCCATTAGTAGTTTCAACGCTAATGGCGTATCAGAAGGTGGTGCGCCATTAGTATATACTAATGGTGCACCGCTTGTCTGGTGCGCTATTAGTGTCAATCCCATCTATAGCCCTTTTTCTAGTAGTGTTGGATGCTCTGGATGGCCACTGGGGTGAGGAGAGAGGTGAGGAAGAGGGATGCAAGGGCTGTCCAGAGAGGTAAAAGAGGTGGTTTCACCCCTCAATTATTGATCTGAGATGCAGCCATTGCTACTGGAAGTAGAAGAGGTCTAGGAGGGGCTGTGGTAAAAAGTGGAGGCCATGGAGAAGAGTGGAAGAGGTCAAAACAGGGGTTTTAGTAAAATGGCAGAAGGTATTTGATGCTTGTTTGGTTAAGCAAATGAACTCCATTTGGCAGGAGACTCCACAGGGTGAAATTGCACATATAATTAGGGCCTTACACCCATTTTGAGCTTATTTGGGCAAAGTTCACAATGTAACTTTTGTAAACCCTAGAAATTAGCAGAAATGAACTTGTGTAGATCTAGTTGAGAAAATCACTTCCCCTTGATGCACCACTTGGTGTAGTGGCCTCATTTGGTCATGTGAACATGCTCACAAAAGTTGGGGTCAAGGAGAGAAAGTTGGCAGTAGAAAGTTGTTCAAATTTGATTCTGGTCAGAGAGGGTTTTGGGGCACTTTGATCAAGATAACATTCTCTCCAACTTGTGCCATTTGGTATAGATGAATAATTAGACCATTTGAGCATGTGCACCAAGTTTTAGAACATTTGTACATGTTTGGAAATGTAAAGTTGCTCAAACTTCAAAATGGACAGAAATGGTTTTGAGGGGATTTCATGGGTTTATACTATTCTCCATCACATGATCTTGCCAAGATCATCCAACATGTCATATGTGACATGCTGGAATTTTCTTGGAATTTTTGGAGAATATTTCCTTTGTAAATATTTCAAAAGCTTGAAATATCCATAAAGGGTTTTTGAGGGATTTGACCAATATTTTGAACATGACCATGTGTTGAAACTCTTATATATGGGAAATATATGCCCACTGAGTTTCCCTGATTTTTGTAAAATATTTTTAAAACAATAAAATAATTTTTCCCTATTAAAGACCATTTCTGGCCTGAAGAAAAAGCTTTTAAATAAAATATAAAAATAACTTTTAAAATTATCTTTTTGTGGTTTATGGGAATCCTATATCTAATAGGTTTCAAATATTCTCTTTGATATATTTTTCATACCCCAAATCAAGTACTTGGAGTGCAAACCTCAATTCAGGGGTTTTTGGAAAGCTTTTTTGAAAATACTATTTGGCCAAATTATTTTTGTAAGAAAATATTATATTGCTCTATACACATGGCATGATCATTGGGCAGAAGTTTGGGGCATGGAGATGAAGTAAAGAAGGTGGAGT
This sequence comes from Triticum dicoccoides, assembly GCF_002162155.2. Lineage (NCBI taxonomy): Eukaryota > Viridiplantae > Streptophyta > Magnoliopsida > Poales > Poaceae > Triticum > Triticum dicoccoides. The sequence goes on along the minus strand of NC_041386.1, from coordinate 131,500,363 downwards.
AGTTGACTTTAAAGAGCACTTGAAAAAAACACAGAGAGAAAACCAACTCCAAATAAAAGCCAAATAATGCAAAAGTTTTTGTCAAACCATGCTTTATCATGATTTATTAGCTTAAGTGTTGTGGCATGAAAATCAGGGTGTGACAGATTGCCATGCAACAGACGCACTAGAGCTATAAGTATTTGAAAGCTCAAAAAGAAACTAAGTGGGTGTGCATCCAACTTGCTTGCTCATGAAGACCTAGGGTAATTTGAGGAAGCCCATCATTGGAATATACAAGCCAAGTTCTATAATGAAAGATTCCCACTAGTATATGAAAGTGATAACATGAGAGACTCTCTACTATGAAGATCATGGTGCTACTTTGAAGCACAAGTGTGGTATGAGGATAGTAACATTGTCCCTTCTCTCTTTTTCTCTCATTTTTTTATTTGGTCCTTTTCTCTTTTTTTATGTCCTCTTTTTTATTTGGGCTTCTTTGGCCTCTTTTTTTCATCCGGAGTCTCATCCCGACTTGTGGGGGAATCATAGTCTCCATCATTCTTTCCTCACTTGGGACAATGCTCTAAAAATGATGATCATCACACTTTTACTTTTCTTACAACTCAACAATTACAACTTGATACTTAGAACAAAATATGACTCTATATGAATGCCTCTGGCAGTATACCGGGATATGCAATATGACAATGATGAATGTGTCATGATAAACGGAACGGTGGAAAGTTGCATGGCAGTATATCTCGGAATGGCTATGGAAATGCCATAATAGGTAGGTATGGTGGCTGTTTTGAGGAAGGTATATGGTAGGTGTATGATACCGGCGAAAAGTGCGTGGTATTAGAGAGGCTAGCAAAGGTGGAAGGGTGAGAGTGCGTATAATCCATGGACTCAACATTAGTCATAAAGAACTCATATACTTATTGCAAAAATCTAGAAGTTATCAAAGTAAAGTATTACGCGCATGCTCCTAGGGGGATAGATTGGTAGGAAAAGACCATCGCTCGTCCCCGACCGCCACTCATAAGGAAGACAATCAATAAATAAATCATGCTCCGACTTCATCACATAACGGTTCACCATACGTGCATGCTACGGGAATCACAAACTTTAACACAAGTATTCTTTAAATTCACAACTACTCAACTAGCATGACTCTAATATTATCACCTCCATATCTCAAAACAATTATCATGCTTCAATCTTTTCTTAGTATTCAACACACTCAAAAGAAAGTTCCACAAATCTTGAATACCAAGCATATTATTATTAAGAAAATTACCGTGCTATTAAGAGACTCTTAAAATAATTCAAGTGAAGCATGAGAGATCGATAGTTTCTTTAAAAAAAATCCACCACCGTGCTCTAAAAGATCTAAGTGAAGCACATAGAGCAAAACTACATAGCTCAAAAGATATAAGTGAAGCACATAGAGTGTTCTATCAAATTTTAATTCATGTATGGCTCTCTCAAAAGGTGTGTACAGCAATGATGATTGTGGCATACTAAGACACAAAGACAAAAATAATACAAGACACTCCAAGCAAAACACATATCATGTTGGTGAATAAAAATATAGCTCCAAGTAAATTACCGATGGAAGTGGACGAAAGAGGGGATGCCTTCCGGGGCATCCCCAAGCTTTGAATTTTTGGTTTCCTTGGATTATATTGGGGGTGCCAAGGGCATCCCCAAGCTTAGGCTCTTGCCACTCCCTGTTCCATGATCCATCACAAGAATTCACCCAAAACATGAAAATTTCACAACACAAAACTTAAGGTAGAAAACTCGTGAGCTCCGTTAGCGAAAGAAAACAAAATACCACTTCAAGGTACTGTAATTAACTCATTCTTTATTTATATTGGTGATAAACCTAATGTATTCCAACTTCTATATGGATTATAAACTATTTTACTAGCCATAGATTCATCAAAATAAGCAAACAACACATGAAAAACAGAATCTGTCAAAAACAGAACAGTCTGTAGTAATCTGTAGCTAGCGCAAGATCTGGAACCACAAAAATTCTAAATTAAATTGATGGACGTGAGTAATTTATATATTAATCATCTTCAAAAAGAATTAACTAAATATCACTCTTTAAATAAAAATGACAGAAGTTCTTGTGAGCGCTAAAGTTTCTGTTTTTTACAGCAAGTTCAACAAGACTTTCCCCAAGTCTTGCCAACGGTTCTACTTGGCACAAACACTAATTAAACAAAAAAAACAACCGAAACAGAGGCTAAATAATTTATTTATTAATAAACAGGATCAAAAAACAAGGAATAAAAATAAATTTGGGTTGCCTCCCAACAAGCGCTATCGTTTAACGCCCCTAGCTAGGCATAAAAGCGAGGATAGATCTAGGTATTGCCATCTTTGGTAGGCAATCCATAAGTGTCTCTCACGATAGTTTCATGTGGCAATTTTATATTCTTTCTTGGAAAGTGTTCCATTCCCTTTTTTAAAGGAAATTGAAATCTAATATTCCCTTCGTTCATATCAATAATCGCACCAACCGTTCTAAGGAAAGGTCTACCAAGAATAATAGGGCAAGAAGGATTGCAATCGATATCAAGAACAATGAAATCTACGGACACATAATTCCTATTTGAAACAATAAGAACATCATTAATCCTTCACATAGGTTTCTTAATAGTAGAATCCGCAAGATGCAAGTTTAGAGAGCAATCATCAAAATTACGGAAATCTAGCAAATCACACAATGTCTTGGGAATAGTAGAGACACTAGCACCCAAATCACACGAAGCATAAAACTCATGATCTCTAATTTTAATTTTAATAGTTGGTTCCCACTCATCATAGAGTTTTCTAGTGATAGAAACTTTCAACTCAAGTTTTTCTTCATAAGATTTCATCAAGGCATCAACAATATGTTCGGTGAAGGCTTTATGTTGGCTATAAGCATGTGGAGAATTTAGCACGGATTGCAACAAGGAAATACAATCAATTAAAGAGCAACTTTCATAATTAAATTCCTTGAAATCCAATATAGTGGGTTTAGCAACATCTAGATTTTTATTTCTTTCAATCCCACTTTCATCAATTTCCTCATAAAGATCTAAATACTTCAAATTTTTAGAACGCCTTCTAGGTAAAGGAAGATCATATTCAGTTTCATCAAGATTCATATTGCAAAGGAAAGATTTAATAGGGGACACATCAATAACTTTTAGATCTTAATCTTGATTTTCATAGGAATTGGAAGAACACGATTTAATAAAGGCATCTTTGGAAGCACGCATCCTAGCGATTCTTTCCTTGCACTCATCAATGGAAATTCTCATGGATTTGAGAGACTCATTGATATCATGCTTAGGAGGAATAGATCTAAGCTTTAAAGAATCAATCTCAAGAGAAATTCTATCAACATTTCTAGCCAAATCATCAACATTAAGCAATTTCTCTTCAAGCAAAGCATTAAAATTCTTTTGTGAATTCATAAACTCTTTAACACTATTCTCAAATTCATAGGGCATCTTATTATAATTTCCAGAAGAGTTGTTGTAGGAATTCCCATAATTATTAGAAGGATTACTAGGATATGGCCTAGGATTAAAATTCCCTCTATAAGCGTTGTTACCAAAATTATTCCTACCAACAAAATTCACATCCATAGATTCATTGTTATTCTCAATCAAAGTAGACAAAGGCATATCATTAGGATCAGAAGAAACACTCTTAGTAGCAAATAATTTCATAAGTCCATCCATCATTCCACTCAAAACATTGATTTCTTCTATCGCATGCACTTTTTTATTAGAAGATCTTTCAGTATGCCATTGAGAATAATTAACCATAATATTATCTAGGAGTTTAGTAGCATCTCCTAAAGTGATTTCCATAAAAGCGCCTCCCACGGCCGAATCTAAAAAATTCTAGAAGCAAAATTCAATCCGACATAAATTTTTTGTATAATCATCCACAAATTCAAACCATGAGTAGGACAAATACGTATCATTAATTTCATTCTCTCCTGAGCTTGTGTGACATGTTCATGATCAAGTTGCTTAAAGTTCATAATATCGTTTCTAAGAGAGTTGATACTAGCGGGAGGGAAATACTAAGAGATAAAAGCATCTTTGCACTTGTTCCAAGAATTAATACTATTTTTAGGCAAAGACGAAAACCAAGCTTTAGCATGATCTCTAAGCAAAAAAGGAAATAGCTTCAATTTAACGACACCATTATCGACATCTTTTTTCTTTTGCATATCACATAAATCAACGAAGCTATTCAGATGAGTAGCGGCATCTTCTTTAGGAAGGCCGGCGAATTGATCTTTCATAACAAGATTCAACAAAGCAGTATTGATTTCACAAGATTCAGTATTGGCAAGAGGAGCAATCGGAGTGCTAAGGAAATCATTATTATTGGTATTGGTGAAGTCACACAATTTGGTAGTATCTTGAGCCATCGCGACAAAGAAGCAATCTAACACACGAGCAAACAAAAAGGCAAGCGGGCAAAAGAGGCAAATAGAGAGGGAGGATAGAGAGAGAGAGAGGGCGAATAAAACGGCAAGGGTGAAGTGGGGGAGAGGAAAACGAGAGGCAAATGGCAAATAATGTAATGCGAGAGATAGGGATTGTGATGGGTACTTCATATGTTGACTTTTGCGTAGACTCCCCGGCAACGGCGCCAGAAATCCTTCTTGCTACCTCTTGAGCTTGCGTTGGTTTTCCCCGAAGAGGAAGGGATGATGCAGCAAAGTAGCGTAAGTATTTCCCTCAGTTTTTGAGAACCAAGGTATCAATCCAGTAGGAGGCCACTCTCAAGTCCCTCGTACCTGCACAAAACGATAGCTACTCGCAACCAACGCGATTAGGGGTTGTCAATCCCTTCACGGTCACTTACGAGAGTGAGATCTGATAGATATAATATTTTTGATATTTTTGCTATAAAGATGCAAAGTAAAAAGTAAAGGCAAAGTAAAAAAGCAAAGCAAGATTAAAGTGATGGAGATTAATATGATGATAATAGACCCGGGGGCCATAGGTTTCACTAGTGGCTTCTCTCAAGAGCATAAGTATTCTATGATGGGTGAACAAATTACTGTTGAGCAATTGACAGAATTGAGCATAGTTATGAGAATATCTAGGCATGATCATGTATATAGGAATCACGTCCGTGACAAGTAGACCGAAACGATTCTGCATCTACTACTATTACTCCACTCATCGACCGCTATCCAGCATGCATCTAGAGTAGTAAGTTAAAATAGAGTAACGCCTTAAGCAAGATGACATGATTTAGAGAGATAAATTCATGAAATATGAAATAAACCCCATCTTGTTATCCTCGATGGCAATGATGCAATACGTGCCTTGCTGCCCCTTCTGTCACTGGGAAAGGACACCGCAAGATCGAACCCAAAGCTAAGCACTTCTCCCATGGCAAGAACTACCAATCTAGTTAGCCAAACCAAACGGATAATTCGAAGAGACTTGAAAAGATAACCAATCATACATAAAAGAATTCAGAGAAGATTCAAATATTATTCATAGATAGACTTGATCATAAACCCACAATTCACCGGTCTCAACAAACACACCGCAAAAAGAAGATTACATCAAATAGATCTCCACAAGAGAGGGTGAGAACTTTGTATTGAGATCCAAAAAGAGAGAAGAAGCCATCTAGCTACTAACTATGGACCCGAAGGTCTGAGGTAAACTACTCACACTTCATCAGAGAGGCTATGATGATGTAGAAGCCCTCTGTGATGACGGCCCTCTCCGACGGAGCTCCGGAACAGGCCCCAAGATGGGATCTCGTGGATACAGAAAGTTGCGGTGGTGGAATTAGGTTTTTGGCTCCTGTTCTGATCGTTTGGGGGTACGTAGGTATATATAGGAGGAAGGAGTACGTCGGTGGAGCTCCGAGGGGACACGAGGCAGGGGGCGCGCCCTAGGGGGGCGCCCCCCACCCTCGTGACCGCCTCTCTGATGCCTTGGCGTAGGGTCCAAGTCTCCTGGATCACGTTCGGTGAGAAAATCACGTTCCCGAAGGTTTCATTCCGTTTGGACTCCGTTTGATATTCTGTTTCTTTGAAACACTGAAATAGGCAAAAAAACAGCAGTTCTGGGATGGGCCTCCGGTTAATAGGTTAGTCCCAAAAATAATATAAAAGTGGAAAATAAAGCCCAATATAGTCCAAAACAGTAGATAATATAGCATGGAGCAATCAAAAATTATAGATACGTTGGAGACGTATCACCCTCCCTCCTGTCCCCCTCCACTCCATTTGCTCCGCCAAAGCCGCCCTCCCCGCCGCGCCGATACATCGGTGCCGCGGTTTGGCGATCCTCTCGCTCCCACAGTACGCTCTCGTAGCCTGCCGTCCTCTAGCCGCGCCGCCACCTCTGGCTACGTTCTTGTGGAGGCGCACAGCGGTCAGCGCCGCCACCGCTGGCGACGTTCGTGTGGAGACGCACGGCGGTCAGCTTCTCCCACGGTACGCGCATTCTAGACTGAGGCCCCGTTCATGTCGGTGTAGTGTTGAATGTTAGCTGACAGACGCTGTTAATCTCACTGTTTGCCAAAGTAGTTTACTGTCAATATGCTCTGCTTAAGAACCTTCCTTGCCCTGTTCTGCACTCAATCTGCTTGGCTGAGATGGCATGCCAAGGCCGATTAGTTGCTAAAATATCCTGCCATATATTTATTGTGACGTAGATTGCCATGGTCTATTAGCCAATCTATTAGGTGAAATAGCTCTACACCGTTTTATACTCGATCTTTGTTGCTGCAATGGCCTTCGATAGTTTGATGGCTGTGTGCTTAGCCTCATTGGCTGCTGAAACAGCCTGCCTTAATTTCGCACTCAAATCTATTTGCTAAATTAGCTTTACATATATTTCGTTACTTAGATCTGCTCGTCCAAATATCTTGCCATAGCTTTAGACATCAACCTAGGTATTTTTTTTCTGGACTTCATAAAAAAGCTTATATGTTTTTCCTATAATATCTAGTAGAAGAACTAATGTGTATGTCCAACAGATGGACAGCACTTGGATAACTTCTGCTCGAAGATTCTCCGTTGCATATGTCGAGGGGGTTGAAAACTTCATGAACTTTATCAGAGCTGAGTACGATGGTCCGAAATCAGATGTGCTCTGCCCGTGTAGCAGTTGTATGAATTCAGTTACAAGACCCCTGTCAACTGTGCAAAATCATCTACACTTGTATGGGATGTCAGTCACATATACTAGGTGGATTCATCATGGTGAAGTTGTGAACGTCAATGTTATTGACTACGTGGAAGCATCAGATCACCATCTTGATCTGCTTGATGCTCAGGTGGAAGAGGAGGAGGAGGTGGTGGTGGCGGAGCCAGTGAGTTTGACCAACATTGAAACAATGATATGAAATGCTCGTGCATTCTGTGAACTTTCACCTACAGAAGAAAAATGGTGGGCCCGCATGTTGGAATAATGCAATGTTGCTGTCACCCCAGGAAATAAGCTGTCAGAATTCTCAGCTATGGTCACCTTTCTTCAGGTGAAGACATCTGAGCGGATGACCAACAAATCATTCGATGCGATGTTGGCTGCTTTCCGCAAATCTTTCCAAGATGCGTCTGAGCTGCCACACACCTACAGTAAAATGAAGAATTTCCTTCGTGCTGTTGGAATTGGATATGATATGATCCAAGTTTGTAAGAATAATTGTGTTCTGTTCCGGAAGGATTATGCCAACTTAAGTGAATGCCCGAAATGCAAATCATCAAGATGAAAAGATGGTGATGCTGTGAAGAGGATTCCTCATAATGTTCTGAGACATTTTCCAATTACACCAAGATTGCAGAGGTTCTTTCATGATGCTGAAACAAGAGAGGATATACTTTGGCATTCTAGGAACTAGGAGTACAAAGATCAGAATGTAATGAGCCATCCATCTCATGGTAGTGAGTGGAAAAGCTTCAATGATAAACACAAAGAGTTTGCTGCTGACCCGAGAAACATTAGACTTGGCTTAGCTTCACATGGATTTAACCCACTTGGCCACCAGAGCGCCACATATAGCATGTGGCCAGTGCTTGTTATCCCTTACAACATGCCTCCAAATGTCTGCACCAAAGAATAAAACTACATGATGGCCTTGCTCATCCCAGGTCCAAAAAGTCCTGGAAAGGATTTTGATTTGTTCATGGAGCCTCTTGTGGAGGAACTTCAATAGCTATGTAAGGGTGTTCTCACTCGAGACCTATATAGCAGCCCACCAGCTAATTTCTTTCTGCGTGCTGTTATAATTTGCTGCATCCATGATTATCCGGCTTTGGGCACTATGTCAGGGTGAACGACAATGGTTACAATGCATGTGTTCGCTGTGACAGGAATCCGCTGTCATACGCAATACTTAGCAAGATCTGTTACATTGGACACCGCCGTTTCCTTGCCAAGGACAAGCCGCATCCTAGAAAATACCGAAGACATGTGTTCAATGCAAAGTATGAAAACCGTGATGCACCAAAGAGTCTCACCGCCAATGAGTTGCAAGTGGAATTAGAGAAGGTCGGGCATATTACACCAGGAAATCATCCTGGTAATGGTAGCGGGAAAAGGAAGCGTGGCAGGGTAGAAGAGAGATTATTGTTTACCCGCAGGTCCACTTTGTGGGACTTGGAGTATTGGAAAGATTTGGATCAGCGGCATAATCTTGATGTGATGCACATCGAGAAAAATATATGTGACAACATTATCGGCACACTTCTTAATATTGAAGGCAAGACGAAAGATACCTTAAAATCTAGGATTGATTTGACACACCTGGGTATCAGAAAGGATTTGCAGGTGCAAGATGAAGGTAAACCACGGGATATGGCACCAGCTGTGTACGTCTTGGACAAGGTAAAAAGAAAAGAATTCTGCGAGGTCCTATCAAGTGTGAGATTCCCACATGGATTTTGCTTCCAACCTTGAAAGGAGAGACGGTGCAGATGGAAACAAGGTAAAAGGGTTGAAAACTCATGACTGCCACGTCCTACTTCAAAGGGTTTTACCTGTTATCCTTAGAGGATTGGGCTGCCCTGACTTATACAGAGCAGTTGCAAAGTTGGGACAATTCTTCAGGGAACTCTGCAGTAGGAATATAAGGATAGATGCTTTGGAGCGTCTTAGAGACAAGATACCAACTATCCTATGCGACCTTGAGAAGATATATCCTCCAGTCTTCTTTGATGTGATGGTGCATTTGGCTGTTCATCTACCTGATGAGGCACTATTTAGAGGTCCAGTACAGTATGGCTGGATGTACCCTATTGAAAGGCGGCTAGGCACTTTCAAGGGCTATGTTAGGAACAGAGCTAGCACTACAAAAAAAGACACATCTGTGACATTTTGGGCCGAACGAAAAAAAATTATGTCATACATATGACACTTCTATGAAGATAATTGTGAAAAAACCCGGTATCATCATAGATGTCGTGGGCTCCTACTTCTATGACAAAAAATCATGACAAAAATGGGCTTTTCGTCCTGGGCGGGCCGGAGACGCAGCTGCATGACATTCTTTGGGCCGTCCATGAAGGAAAAAACCATGGTAGAAGCGAGGGGGGGGGGGAATTTCGGGGAGTTCCCGGTTACGGTGGGAGGTCGGGGCTGAGCGATGCGCGCTTCTCTCGTACACGTACACGCGTGTGTGTGAGGCATTGGCTCTAACTGAACCTGAGCGAGTTGTTGGGCTCTAACTGAACCCGAGCGATTGCACTGCAGGCTACGCGTTACTGAACCCGAGCGATCGATCGATGGCTGTTAACTGAACCCGCGAGCGATTCCTTCGCTACTGCTGCTAACTGAAGCCGATCGATGCTGCTCTGGATGAACAGTGAGCGTTGCTGGGGGGTTTGGATGAACAGTTCCCGGTGGGGGTGGATGAACAGGACCCCATGGTGTTGCCTCTAGATGAACAGGACCTCGATCGTTCGAGCCGGTTGGGGCTGGATGAACAGGACCACCCCGTGGAGGGCAGGATGAACAGTAGACGGTGGAGGGCAGGATGAACAGTAGCCCGTGGAGGGGTGGTTGAACAGGAGCCCGTGGAGAGAGCTGGTTGAACAGTAGCCGGTGGAGTAGCACGCGGTGGAGGCTGGATGAACAGGAGCCCGTGGATGAACAGTCGCATGTGGAGGCTGGAGGAGGTCGACGATGGATGAACAGTAGCTCGTGGAGGCTGGAGGTGGTCGACGGTGGAGATGAACAGTATCCCGTGGAGTCCCGTTTTGCGGTACGCCACACCCCTCCCAATGAACAGGACCCCCGTTTCGACCGTAGCACTCCAACACAAGTCCATTTCGTCCATTTTGCGGTACGCCACACCCCTCCCGATCAATAGGACCCACGTTTCGACCATAGGAGGTCCGTTTCCTCCGTTTTGTGGTACGCCAGACCCCTCCCGATGAATAGGATCCCGTTTCGAACGTGGCCGGTCGAACACAAGGCCGTTTACTCCGTTTTGCGGTATGCCAGGCCTTGTTTCCATCGCCTGTTCCGTCCAAGCCCTCCCGATGAACACGACCACGCATTCCGTTCCATGCCAGTCGGTTGGCTCCCACGCGTTCCGTTGCCTCCCCATGAACATGACGCATTCTGTTTCCTACCCATGAACATTACGACGACGCTGTTTCTCCGTTTCGACCCAGCCATGTACACGAGCCCTGGCCGTACGTATGCGCAAGTAGGTGTTCTAGACCCCGCCCATATGTACACATACGTCGCCGTATTTTCTTTCTTGCACCCTGGCCGCTGTACGTACATGTACATGCTACGTGTGCGCCTCTACTACGACACGTGCGCGCCTCTACATTGACCAGTATGTACGTACACGTTCGCGACCAGAATGACAATGCTACGTACGCTTCGACCAGGTGGGTCCCGACTGTTAGGCACTTCCTTGCGTGCGAAGATGTAGCTGGTGGGTCCCAGCAATCAGGGGCAAACGTTTTTTTCACGAAATACGATGGCCCGTCCGATGGGTCCTCGCTGTCAGGTGGAGGAATAATTATTTTGCACATACTAAGGAGGCACTTCCTTGCTGCGGCCGTGGACCCAGCTGTCAGCCTCTCCACATACAGTCCACATCCGACGGAAGCCGTTCCTTGACCATGTTGACCATGCCGTGCCGAGAGCACCAGGGCGGTGGACGACGGCGAGGCCTAGGAAGGGGATGACGCGGAGCCGGGGAAGACGCGGTAGTGGATGCCCATGCGTAGAGGAGTATGAGGGTTCACTAGTTCGCTGCGGTGTGAGGCTACCATCGCCACAGAATAACAGGGGGTGTGGTTGAGTAGAGGGATGGCCTGGCCAGCGGTGGGAGTAGTAGGGGCGGTGAGGCATCCGCCGCATCGCAGCCGGCCACGGGAGGCAGGAGCATGAGGCACGACCGGCGCTGGTTTGGGCGGCTGGAGCAAGAAGACCAAAGGTTGAAGAAGCACTACGGCCGTTGGATGGACATCGTACAGTCACTGGAGCTAGAATCATGCATATTGACTAAGTTGACAAAGCCCTCCATCCCCGTCAACTTAGTAGGCCCACAAGTCAGCCTCCCATCGAGGTGGGTCCCAGCTAGCAGGGGGTATTCATTTTTTTGTGCGTAATAAGGAGGCACTTCCGGTGGGTCCGAGATGACAGCAGGGGGAACGTTTTTCGCGAAATATGGTGGCCCGTCGGGTGGGTCCCAGTAGTCAGGGGCAAACATTTTTTTCGCGATATACTGGTGGGCGTCCGGTGGGTCCCTGCTATCAGGTGGAGGAATAATTATTTTCCGCGTAATAAGGAGGCACTTCCTTGCGGCTGTCGTGGACCCAGCTGTCAGCCTCTCCATGTACATTATTCTTCCGATGGAATTCGGTCATTGACCACATTGACCACGCCGCGCCGACAGCACCACTGCGGTGGACGACGGCGAGGCCTAGGAAGGGGACGACGCGGAGCCGGGGAAGACGCGGCAGTGGATGCCCACGCGGAGAGGAGTACGAGGGTTCACTGGTTCGGCTACGCTGCGGTCGCCGCAGAATAACAGGGGGTGTGGGTGAGTGGAGTGGAGGGATGGCCTGGCCAGCGGTGGGAGTAGTATGGGGGCGGTGAGGCCTCCGCGACAACACAGCCAGCCACGGGAGGCAGGAGCAGGCGGCACGACTGGCACTGCTTTGGGCGGCTGGAGCAAGAAGACCAGAGGTTGAAGAAGCACTATGGCCATTGGATGGACATCGTATGGTAAGTCGAGCTGGAATTGTGCATATTGACTAACTTGACAAAGCCCTTCGTCCCCGTCAACTTAGTAGGCCCACTATACTGGGTCCCAGCTAGCAGGGGGAGTATTCATTTTTTTGTGCATAATAAGGAGGCCCTTCCTTGTGTGCGAAGATATAGCTGGTGGGTCCGAGCTGTCAGCGGCAGTAACGTTTTTTCGCGAAATCCAGAGGCCGTTTCATGGGTCCCTAATGTCAGGTGGAGGAAAGCATTATTTTACGCGTAATAAGGAGGCATTTCCTTGCGTGCGGCCGTGGACCCAGCTGTCAGCCTCTCCACGTACAGTCCACTTCAGATGCATGTCGGTTGTTGACCACGCTGACCACGCCACGCCGAGAGCACCAGGGCGGTGGACGATGGCGAGGCCTGGGAAGGGAATGACACGGAGGCAAGGAAGACTCGGTCGTTGTTTTTGTTTCCTACGCGGAGGGGAGTATGACTGTATGAGGGTTTACTGGTTCGTCTGCCGTCGCCGGAGAATAACAGCAGGTGTGGGTGAGTAGAGGGATGGCTAGGCCAGCGATGGGAGTATGATGGGGCGGTGAGGCCTGCGCGGCAGCACAGCCGGCCGCGGGGAGGAGGGAGCAGGCAGTCCCGCCAGCGCTTGTTTGAGCGGCTGGAGCAGGAAGAGCAGAGATTGAAGAAGTACGACGGCCGTTGGATGGACATCCAACAGTATACAGGCCATCTGTGGAAAGCCTCAAATCTGTGGAAAACAGCATACAGCCCATCTACCATTATTTCAAATAATTTACAGCCCATTTGCTAAATCTTATGGGTTTTTTTGGAGCCCATATTCTTTATGTTAGCATTACAGCCCATATTGTGGCCATGGTTAAAAAATTATACGAAATTTGGCATATGTCGGTGCGGTCTGAACTGTTTTTAATCCCGAAATTTTGAGTCACATTCAGACTGATTTTAAAAATAAATGTATATCAATATAAAATCCAATAAATTGTCCACATATAAAAATCAATGCAATTTAAAATCTCGAAATGAAAAAAAGATATTTGAAAATAATTGTCGGTGATGTGTTTTAAAAATGTACAGCCCATTTCTCATTACTGATAGGCCATTTTCTTGGCCAGCCGAATGAAGCTCTCCTCATCTTGAAAGATTTGCAGCCCAACAGGCTTGATAAAGCAACTTACTTGACAAATCACAAAAGAACTGGGCTAGACATTTTCAGAAAGAAAAAAACTACTGGGTTGGTCTGTGGTAAACATAAAAGAAAAGGCTGTCTAGACAGGCCAGAGTGTCCTGCACAGCCCAGTTGACACCCTGCTTCCGTCTCAAAATCAAATTAGATAAATGCCACTCCAATTATGGCGATTCATAAAAATGCCACTGCAATTTCCAAACTTTGCAAAATGCCACTTCAATTTTTGCAAACTTTGAAAAACGCCACTGTAGTTTGCAAACTTTGAAAAACGCAACTCCAGACTTCGAAAAATGCCACAAGAAATGGCATGAAATGGCATTTTTCAAAGTTTGGAAATTGCAGTGGAATTTCTCGGATACACCAGATTTGGAGTGGCATTTATCAAATTAACCCAAAACAAAAATAACTGGGCGAGCTGCTGGGTCCCTGGTGTCAGCCGCTCGTTGTGCAATTCTTTCTTTTGTTGACTACGTTGACAATGGCATGGGACCCAGATGTCAGAAATCTACTAGGAGGAGCCATTTTTTTATTGGCTTGAAATAAGGAGGCACTTGCTTGCGTACTGCCATGACCTTGGCGGGTCCCTGCTGTCATCCTCTCCACGTACAATCATCTCCTGATTGTGTACGTGTCAACTTGCTAGGCCCACAAGTCAGCCTCTAAACCGTGGAGGACAAATACAACCCATTTTCTCTGCGTACAGTACCAGTTAGTCGTGCTTCAAAACTGATCGGCATGCCATTAAAAAAATAAAGGTCGATAACTAATGCGGCACCTTGGGCCAATGCGGCCAGATCGCATTTTGCACGAGAAATTACACACCATGTTTCGTTGACATGTGGTCCCATTCCAACATATCAGTGAGACGACGGCGAGTAGTAGGAGTATTTCCGAACGGACGTGTAGGCCGGGGTGCCTCTTCGTGAACCGTGGCAAACTCGCAACCGTCCACCGACTCTTCGCCTTTCCCTCTCGATTTGGAACTATTGTCGCACGCTCTTCCTCTCCCTCCTCCATTTTCCTTCAGCCATTCACCCTTTCTTCTGCCATTGTTCAATCGTCTTCTCCATGGTGGAAGATGACGACCCCGTTATTCTTTGGTGGAGGAAAACGACCCCGTTATTCTTGCCCCGATCTGAAAGATGACGTGGTGGAGGAACTCATTGATCGGTGCGACGTCATCACCTCGGCTAGCATGGCAGGTTCGTTCAAGCCCATTCTCGACTCAACTAATAACATCATTGCAAGGAACCCAAGAGTCAAGGAGCAGTTTGATCTCCCCTATCTTCTTCGTTGTGACCCTGATGACTGGCGCCGGCACGACGGAGGCCTCACCCTGTGCAAGTTGATGCCGCTTGATAATGATACGTATGATTTTAAGATGCCATCGATTGATGGCAAGGCTTGGGCGGGCGCAAATGGAGATTGGGTTGTTTACATTGGGTCCAACTACGAGTGGGAACTTGTGAATGTGTACACTCGTCACCGGGTTCCACTTCCAAAAATCTTAGCACACTGCCCAGAGGTTGAGCACACCGGTAATGTACGCATGTTCAAATACGTTCATGGTGATTGTCTTCTACGGAAGATAGTAATTTGCCGAGTTCCCAACCGCTCTTGAAATTACAATAACTATCAAGTTGTTGCTATCTTAGACAAGCTTGTTGCCATCCTTCGTGGTTCGACTCGATGGATATTGCTCAAAAATTAGTTTCTGTACACGGATGAGTACTGTGATGCAATTCAATACGAGGGCCTTGTGTTTGCTGCCACTACTCGTGGCACTGTTTTTGCATGGCATCCTAGTAGTTTCGGTACGTTTGTCTTCCACCGTAATTATAATTGTTTCATCCACATGCATGCGGGTTAGCAAGTTTCCCTTTACTAATTAACCTTCTTCTTGTGTTTCCAAGGTCCTGTGAACATCCCACCACCTATACTTGAAATTTTTTATAACCAAGGGGGAGATGCCGATGGTGATGATCACCAGCAGCGCCCATATACTCTGTGGCGCCTGGCCACTAATTCCGATGGATCACCTCTTCTTGTGTGTATACAGCCCACTGATGATGTTACTGCTAAGGAAGCAGGTGTCTCCCATGGTCGCACTCTCCGGACCTATTCCAACACCCGTTGCATGGTATTCATGATGGATACTAGTGTGCTTGTGCCAACTCCTTCTCCCTGGCACATAATTGATTGTCTTGGAGAAAACTCGCTCTTCCTTGGACAAAACTATCCGATGATGGTGAAAGGAGATCCAACTATTGTTGACACATTTATGAGACGCAACTGTGTCTATACCTTGGACATTTGGGTGGTTCCCTATCCTAGTACTGATATAGTAGGCCGCTTCAGCCTGGATGATCAGTCCTGCATTGGTCTCCAGATCGACAACGGATGGCCCGTCCCAGAGAATCACTTGTGGTTCAAAGCAAGCGTTTCCAACGCCGCGGAATGGTTGGGTTGAAGTTCATTTCATGGCTTGTTATTTGTTGTGTGGTGAAAACTTTAGTATTTATAATGTATCCTCGTTATCGATGTGGGTTGATGACCTATTGTATGTAATAAAATGATATGCCTGTGATAAACTTACTAAATTTATGGATGGCTTTCGTGTCGCTTCTCTGAGTGAGTGGTGCGACGAGGCAAAATATATATTTTCCGAATACATAATTGTACGTGCATTGCAACAGGTTATCGGATGAGGCCAATCAACAATAGTAGTACACTATTTGTAATAGCTTCACATGCTTCGCGCGTCGGCGGGTGTTTTTACTGTAGCCATATGTTAATGTGTTCGTTGTACGTAACCACCACCTCGAATCCTCGATACTAGTATACTATATACTCCCTCCTTTCCGGTTTATAAGGCTCAATTCAAAAATCTCACCAACCAAGGTAGATGATGAGTGGTGGAATATTTTTTGTAGTTTGCAAAAGCACCCAATTAATGCTCTTGTTTCCTCAAAAAACTATGTTTACGAATGCATTAATTGCAATGCATGCATGCATAAAGTGCATGCATTGGTCAGTTTTCTATTAATACTTGAATGCAATGATTTAATACACCTTGAAGTCTGAACATGTGATGGGGAACAACCAAATTGAGCCTTATAAAATGGAAAAACTAAAATTTTGAGGTAAGCCCTATAAACCGGAAAGGAGGGAGTAGTAGGAGTAGTAGGGTGGCATGGGCCAGAACAAGCATTCACGTCCAGGAGTACGGCACACGCCACCACCATGACATCCATCTGACACCATATTAATTCTTGGAGTCCATTCTAGAGCAATCTCTTCAACCTCGTCGTTTCTCTAACTTCAGCCATCACGCGGCGGGCGAGGTGGGGGTTTGCCGATAGTCGGTTTCCTTAACTGCGGTCCCACTTGTAAGGCCAACTCCAACGGACGACCCCAAACACACCTCCGTTTTGCATGAACTCCAACGATAATTTTGACTAGAAAAACAAGACCAAAGAAAACAAGAACCACAAGAATACATTTTACAACTCCTGTAAGTTGGATTAGTGCCTTCTCGATGCATTCATTATTGATCTGCGGAGGCTCGATCTTGCGTCTGTGCTAGCTAAAAGTGATAGAACATCTACTAAATTGCGCTCTATCAACATATGGATGTACTCTTCTTCCCAATACAAAAACTTGCATCCATTCTACTCCCTCCGTTGCATAATACATGCCTTCTATTTCTCAAAATATATATGTATCTAGACATGTATTAGTATATAGGTACATCCATTTTTGGACAAATGGAAGTCAAGTATTTTGGAACGGAGGGAGTACACAATAAAAAAATTAAGTTAGCACAACTAGTCTAATCTGAGAGCAGAACCGAAGATTTGGTCGGGTTCTTCCTCCTTTTGCCGACACGTGGGACATCCAGCATCCATCGTGTCATGAAAGAAAATAGAGTGGTAGTTGAAGCCACGAGATGTGCATCTTGGGTTAACCTGTAAATAGAATCTTACTACTCTTGAGTAACTCCAAAAGCGGCCACCGAAAATCTTTATTGGGTTTGTATTTCATCACCAGCACGTCAAGGTGAAAGATGTGCAGGTTCAGTGGGTCCTCTTGCATTTTCACTGACATGTGGGGCCGCATGTGAGCAAACAAACAATGGGCTCCGTGCGTCCGCTGGCTGGCTGAGAAGAGAGATAGAGGAGAGCTAAGCACGAACTGCAAGAAATTTGTTCTACGTACCTCGATATAGGCTCGTTATAGTGGGGTGTCATGGGCCATAACTAGCATTCAAGTCTATCAATATGGCACACGCCACCCACACGAGTCCCATCCGACACCAATTTTCTTGGAGTCCGTGCTACAGCCATCTCTTCTCCCTCCTGTTTTCTCAGCCATCGGGCGGTGGGCGGGGTGGGGGTTTGCCGATAGTCAGTTTGCTCAACTGCGGTCCCACTTGTAAGTGAAAATGCAACATCGCACGCATTTCCTCTTGAGCAGCGTGCCGGACCAACCGTGTGGGGGTGTGATGCGAACACGGCAGGCTTTTCCTTTTGAACTCGTAACTTGTAAAATTTGGTTCTTCTCCATGGCGCGACCGATATATAGAAAATAACGATTTTTCCTAGAGTAATGAGAAGTTTTGTTCTGGCGCCGTTCATGCATGGAGTACGTACAAAAATTATGAAGTTGATGCGAAAGGTAAGATAATTACTATAGTATCATATACTACTACATGGATTTGACGGAAAGATAAAAATACATATGGATCCATCCACGTTCAACGACATCCTCACGCCCTAGTGCGCCAGGTCACCAACCGACGTGTGAGGAGCAGCGGTGTTGGCGGCGAGCTCAACGTGCTTCTGAACAGTGCCGTCCAACCTTGCCATGCGCTCCAAGAAGGCCAACGTCCTATCATCCTCCTCTTGCATGTAGTAGTCCTTGTGGACGATTTGCGCGTAGACGTGGGTGATTATGTCGTTGGTGTCTTGCTGCACCAGGCGCTGCTCGGCAAGCGTGACCTCGAGGTGGACATTCTCCAGCGCGACGGCGGGCAGCCGCAGGGCCACCAGTGCGTCGAAGAGGTTGTTACCATAGTGGCCGTTGAGGGTGGTGGGCATCGCAGAGCCTGGGCGCGTCGGCTGGTGGCTTACGTCAAAGTCATCCGCAAGCTTCTTGACGACGGTGAACTTGTCGAGGAAACCGACGAGGACCTCGTCGAACAAGGAGACGAAGCTGTCGTCCAAGCGGCCCCTCAACCTGGCCGCCTCAACCAATACTACCTGGAGACGTTCCTCGGTGCCGAGCCGCAGGCCGGTGTCATGGACCATCTGGCACAGCCGGCTGATGCTCGCGCTCATCGCGTCCATGGGTCTAGCGTGGCTTCTAGTCAACTAATCTTGCGATTTGAGTGATCACTCAGCCGTTGGTTAGCGTGCGTAGGTGCGTAGGATTTCGTACTACTCCTCGGCCCTCTACTGCACTTGTCTTTGGCTGTATGATAGGTGGGCCAGCCACCCCCTGGGGCCACGTGTCATTCACCCAAAGGCAGTTGCCGTAAGTCAATGAAGCTGCGCCCCCCTCCGTGCCGGTGCAGTATAGTCATCTCACCGGACCTCTAGTTGGGGCCAAACGAGAGAAGTTTGATGTTTACTGGTTTATTGGTCCCCTTTGCATTTTGCGCCAAGTTTTGACCTTTGATTTAACTAATAAAATGTTAATGCATGTAAACAAAAATGTTGTGTAAGTGACCTTATGAAAACCAAATAATCCCAAATTACTTAGGCACGATGCATTAACTCCCTCCTTGTTTCTTATTTCGTGACATATCAACCAATGAGAGAAGTGGGCCGTGCATGCTTTTAATGACTTGAGACTACCAAACATGACATGCACTGTTTAGTTCATTGCATGTAATCCTATTAGTACTCTAGTTTGGAGTAGCAAAAAAATTAAGTTCTCTCGCCGATAGGAATAAAACACCATGTATTTATTTATAGATGGAGTAGTACATTTTTGGTGACATGCATTACTAGATATTTCTAGTCAAATACTAAAATCCAGATGGACGTGGTAGTATTCCTAAATCCAGACGGTGGTGCTACTAGTACTAGTAGTAGTACTGCCAATGTAGTAGTAGGAGTACTAGCACTGTACTACCCCTTGGTCAAATTATTATGTGCTTCTCCTCACAGTGAAGTGACAAGACCCTGCGCCGGAGATGACACCTGAGTATAGGCGCCGTGTTCGGCATACCATAGTCAGCCTCACCATCTGCAGTCACTATCATCATGGCTGTAGAGCTAGCCTGCTTACAACTAGCCCTGTTCGACATAATTTCCCATGCATAGATGCCCGTGCATTGCACGGAACACCAAGATTGGGGGTGAACGGCTCCGGCAGCGGCCATCGCGCCAAATTTTTTCACGGCCTTCTACTCCTAGATGTGGTGGGGAGGAGATGAGGCTGATTGTGAGAGACAAGGAGTTGTTTGTAAATAGGGAACAAGTGCGGGCATCTTTTTGCAAAAATGGAAAAGCTTGGTTTGTGTGCGTCAGATCTATATCCGACGGCTATTGATGAAAGATGGGAGGCACAACATCATCACCAACTCAGGACCTGTTTGATTCGCAGGATTTTGAAAACGCAGGAATAGGACACGGCAATATTACAAGTTTGAAACTGATATGACAAATGTTAGTAGTAATGCTGCACCTACGAAGAGGGAATTACTAGGAAGTTTATGTAAGAACTTTCGTTACTTTAGGTGGATGCAGCATTATCGTACAAACTAAAATCCACCGCCTTGACAAGTCACTAATGGGCAAATAAGTTTTCGAGTCTCTGGCCACTTGATGTTTCAAAAACAAATTCAGCTTCTGCGGAGACTTTGTCATTTAGGCTTAGACGCTTGCGGTGATCAGCATGCCATTCATTGTTGCGCCAGAGAACGCCAAACCTCATTACCTTGAGCACACTTGCCTATAGAACAAAGAACCTGACCAATTTAATCTCAGATGGGCTGCCTCAGTAGTCGATCAAATCAATTTCTGTAAGATGGATATCAAGGCATTCGATGAGATAGTTATAGTGCAGCACATTTTTCACTTTCGGGTCTTTTTTTATCTACAAAAGAAGAGAACATATTAGAGGAGCTGGCTCCATAAGATTGCCGTGTCATCAAGAGGTACCAATATCATTCGCTCATACGATAGGGTTGGCTGGCTAGTGATATTTTTTCACTCTCTCTCTCTCTCTCTCTCTCTCTCTCTCTCTCTCTCTCTCTCTCTCTCTCTCTTTGTTTCCTCTCATTTAACTAGGAGCACGTGAAGAGCTTGGGCTTTTGTTGCCTTCCACTATGTGGTCGATGCCATATTTCGCAAAAGTATGCCACATAACACGCATCATTGTCAAATCAAAAGATTTTGGCACTGCTCTCATGATGTGAGAGAGTTGGCACCGCTGTGCACACAGAACCACATGTATAAACAAATCAATCAAACCAACTACACCAGCCTCTCACTCTCCCAAACAAGTGTTTTTTATTGCCTCAGTCCTCTCTCTCTCCCACGCAGTGTTTTTTCATTGCGTGAGTTAATTTGGCACTGGAGCAAAGTAGATGATCCAGATTGGGACACCGGGTGAGCAATGGAGGGGCATCGATGCCAAATGCATCACAAGTGAATTTGGCACATGTTTTGGCCTACATAGCCCACTTTTGTAATACTACCTCGTATTTAGTATAAAATTTTGACCATAGATTTACCTAAGAAAATGCCAATGCATGTCACTAAAAATTACACCATTTTAAATTATGTTCAAATACGAATCCAACGATATAGTTCTTAGTGACATGCATTAACATTTTCTCAGATAAATCTATGGTCAAATTTTGATACTACAAAATTGGAAGAGTAAACTAGGACGGAGGTAGTACTTGCTCTTAGGGTAACCATAGAATTACTGGAGTAGTCTAACTTACTTTCCACTATGACTAGCCTAGGCTACTATAGTAGTACAACATAAAAATGATGCAGGTGATCAAGTGAGAAAAAATACTAAAAACATTTCTTTTGGTGCAGTGCGTAGATGCAGTTTTGAACACTACACTTGTCATCGTAATTTGGGAAAATTATGAAAAAATTGAGCTACGTTGTGTTTACCGTTTACTTATAGGAAAGAAGTTTCACCTCGATGAGTAGCTTCTCCGTGCACGGAAAGCATGTAAGGAATCCAACAACTTGATCCAGATTGGGGCCGATAGATTTTAGTGCTAAGATCTTCACTATGCACATGGACTGGGTCAAGCTTGTGGGAATCATTTTCTGGAAGACGGTCGTAAATACATCAAGAAGAAATTTAAAAATGTGAATTTCAAGAAGACGGAAAAGAAGATGAGTGTTGTACCTGAACGATTACGGATCCAATAAAGAGTTCGGAGAATTTGGCAGACGAGTACACCAAGGTTGTCAATTTCAGCGCGTCAATGACCCTGATTTTTGTTGGACCTTCTAGATCCGATACAAGCAATCTCTCAAGGAAAGGCGCATACTCAATGACCATAACGTGGAACAGCTGGAGTGATCTATTCCCAATTGATGTCTTGTTGCGGGGCCAGCAAGACACATAAATCCATCGGAGATTCGTCGAGGCAATGTGGAGGCTAATGAACCCGTGGATCTGCTCAAGATGAAGGTACTCGAGCGTAGTACAACTGTGGAGCAGGTGCTCCATAGCCTTCTTCGAGATGACAACGTCGAAGAGGTCGAGCTGCTTGAGTTGAGGGAGAAGAAGAGCGGGTGCGGCATTAATCTGGGGAAGCTAGAAGGAGCTGAAGCTGGCGCGGCGCAGCGTTGGCGTGAGGTGGAGCGCGGACGGCGGCAGAGAGCGACATCGTCAAGCTTCAAAGCTGAGCTCCTCGAGCTGATCTAGGGCGGGGGATAAGAACCACTCGTCGAACTTGGGTTGGACCTTGCAGTTCGTACTGAACATGCGGATGTCAAGGCGTTTGGCTGGCCCAGGGTGCGATGAAAGGATCTTGGAGACTGCGGCCATGCGTTTGCAATCCCCGTCGCAGAGGCAGCTGTCGACGTTGAGGTTGAGGGGGACGCAGCGCCAGAGGGGGAGCCACTGCCAGGAGAGCAGGGCGGTCCGCACGGTAGATTTGGTGGGAAGGAGGCCGATGATGACGAGCAGCGTGTCGTCGGGGAAGCTGCTGATGAAGTCCAGGCTCGCCAGATGCGGTTTTGGCTCGAGCCGCCTCCGCTTGTTCGCTGCCTCGCCGTCCATCTCAACCGGCGGCGACGCCGGTGTACACGTGTGCTGGTGTGTGTTGTGTGCTGGGTGTGCACGAGTGCGTCCTTCTGTGCATGCCGCCACGCAGTGGTGAACTGTGCGCGAGTGCGTCCTTCGCGCGCAAGAAGTTTGTCCTCAATGCGCCCTCAATTTACTAGCGTGTGGGGTTCTACCCCGAGTGGTTTCAACTTTGTTTACTTCACCGCGTGTCAAATGGGCCTCTAGTTTACTTATTTTCACCCACTGCCACATGGGCCAGCACACGAAGATACAGAACACGAGCTGACAAGGCAGCATGTGGATTGGTTGACCGGTCAACTAAACAATATACGGAGCTATACGCTGACACAGTGAGGGTATAATCTGTCGGTATAGAGAGTTCGAGTGAGAGGGGAGGCTCGTGAGAGATATCAGAGAGAGAGAGAGAAAGAGCTACTCCCTCTATTCGATAATGTAGTTCCAATTTTTTTTAAGTCAAACTTTTGAAACTTTGACCAAGTTTATAAAGAAATTACTTATATCTACAATACCAAAGATAAATGATAGTATGAAGTTAGTACATGTTGTGATGAATCTAATGGTCGTTCTAGATGTAAATGTTTTTCTCCACATATACCTGGTCAAACGCTTATGGACGTGACAGAGTCCCTATAAAGAGAGAGAGAGAGAGTGAGTGAAAAAAGTGTGTGTGTGCGTGTGTGAAAAAGACATGGACAACACACGATAAAAGTAGAGAAAAAGCATGCGTGTCTTATGCAAACATATCACACATGCATCTTCGACAATGGAGGCAAGGTGAGGAGATAGTGTGTGGTTGTTTGGAACCGAGAGAGCAAGACCCCTAGCACGTGACCAAGAGGGGTCTGACAAACAAGGGAGAGAGTTCGAGAGAGACATACAGAGAAAATGCAGACATGGGGAGGAGAGAGTGTATGTTTGTTATAGAGAGATCCCCTGGAGATCGTGAAGGGACTACATGGGTGGGAGATCGAGTGACAAGGTGTGTGCGTGATAGAAGATGCCCCGAGAGATATCAAGATAGACGTATGGATGGAAGGAGACAATATGTGTGTTCCTGTTGGCTAGTAAGAGATAATCATACTTAGGAGGGGGGAGTGCTTGCGCCTATGATGGATTGAGGGATTATGGTACTTAGGGGGGTGCGTGTCACATGGAGAGAGAACAAGGGCGGAGAGTGTTGGATGGGTCTATATAAATAGCGCGAGCGGGACATGTGTATGTGTGAACCAGGGAGATATAAGGCCAGTTTGGCTTGCGTCCTGAGCATCTTTTGCCTGGCCTGGGGTTGTGGCTGGATTTCATGCACGCTTGTTTGGTTGCAAACTTGTGAAAAAGAAAGCCCGCCTGGCCTGGGTTCCCTCGCACTTTAATTAGCCTGGCTGAACTCCAGACACTGCAAGTAGCCTGGCCCTGGCGACTGATTTTGAATGCCTGGTCATGCCTGGTCGTGTGGCCATGAGGCTAATAGCAACATGGATGGATATTAGCATTAAATAATTGATGCATGGATTGATTGATGGGACGTTGATGCTTTGCCTGGCCCAGGCATGAACCAAACGCTTCAGTAGCACACAAGCCTGGCCAGGTAGAAATATTTTACATCTCACATCCACACCAGGAAGTACCGACCATCAAGGCATGAGGGTCAGGTCACGAACCAAACTGACCAATAAAGTTTGAGAGAGATTAAGGAGCCCCGATAAGGCTGGGTGGTGCGTCAGATAGCTAAGAGGGGGAAAGAGATATTCCATCCGCTCGATAACGCAGTGCATGTAAATTTTTTAGAAGTCAAACTTTGGAAACTTTGATCAGGTTTACGCAATTGTTATTTATATCTACAATACCAAAGATACATCATACAAAACTACATCTCATGGTGAATCTAATGGTATATGTTTGCCATACTAGATGTAATTCTTTTTCTCCACGTACATGGTCAAACTTTGTGATGTTTGACTTCTCAATAAATCTATATGCTATGGACCGAGGAGAGTGCCTCAGTCGAGACATATCAAGTGCGTGTGAAGGAGAATGAGTAAGTGTGCAAAAAGAGTATGTGTGTGAAAGAGAAAGTGACAACAAACGATAAATTAGAGAGACTGTGTGTTTTTTCGTTTCTTATGCGAACATATCACGCATGCATCTCCGAGATGGAAAAGTGAGGCGAGGAGATACACGAAGATAGCTAGTGTGTGATTGTTTGCAACGGAGAGAGACACCCCTATAGCACATGTCCAATAGAGGTGTGGCCAACAAGGAACAAAGGTAGAGAGGGACACATGGATGGCATGGACGCACGGGGAGGGAGAGAGGGTGTGTTTGTGATAGAGAGATCCCGTCGAGATCGTGAGGGGACTTTATGGGTGGGAGATCGAGGGAGTGCGTGCACGATAGAAAGATGCCCTGAGAGAAATCGAGATAGACCATGCACATGTTTGTGATGGAGACTAAGATTAGCTAGTCATATACATATTGGGGGGGCTGCGTGTGCCTACAATTGAGTGAGAGACCATCATACTTGGCTAGCTGGGCATGAGATTGTGTGTGTGCATATGTGAGATGGAGAGAGAATGAGGGGGAGAGATAGAGTCTTAGATGGGCCTATCGAGTGCGAGTGAGATATGTATG
Organism: Triticum dicoccoides; assembly: GCF_002162155.2. Classification (NCBI taxonomy): domain Eukaryota; kingdom Viridiplantae; phylum Streptophyta; class Magnoliopsida; order Poales; family Poaceae; genus Triticum; species Triticum dicoccoides. The sequence continues at coordinate 131,475,004 of NC_041386.1, read as the reverse complement.
TGTATGTGTGACCCAGGTGGATGGAGAGTTTGAGAGGGGGGAGAGCTCCGAGACGACATAGTGGTGCGTGAGAGAGTTACAAGCAAAGAGCCAAGGAATCTATGTGCGTACGATGAGTGCACCCAAGATATCTAGCTTGGACTAGCTAGAGTATCATACATAGTGTGCGAGAGAGACCTATAGATGGTGTATATATGCATGCG
>NC_041386.1:131461230-131474486 GCF_002162155.2 Triticum dicoccoides | reverse complement strand
ACAAGGTTTTTGTGTCAGATGCGTGCGACAGAATTGAAGATTGTCGGAGAGAGAGAGAGAGAGAGAGAGAGAGAGAGAAAGAGATGGAGAGAAAGGGAGAGGGACGAACAAGGTTTTTGTGTCGGATGCGTGCGACAGAATTGAAGATTGTTGGCGAGAGAGAGAGAGAGAGATAGAACAGGAGTCCGGGAGAGCGGGAGGTCGCATTTTTATGCATCAAAGACTGATATAAACCATGTTTCGATATAAACTTGCATTCAAATATTTAATTGGAGAACATGTTGTCTGCAATCCACACATGAACGGATATATGCGTATATCAAACAAGTTCATTAATTTGACTTTCAACATGTTCATGGAGTACTATAATACTGTACAACATGCTACTCGATTGATTTGTTCAATTTTGGACTTAGTTCACTATTTTGACCTACTGAACGAGCTATTTCATTGAATCGAGATATTTCATTTTGGGTTTGATTCGCGTTTTTGAGTGGGTCAACTATTTGTCATATAGTAAATCGCTAGCAACGAGCATGTAAAAACACATTACTCCTGAGGATCATCTCTCCATCTAAAAAAGAAGTGGCAAGCTAATATTTCAAAATTTGATCCGAATCGACTTGGTAAGGTAGACGTGGATGCTCGTTCGCCCAAAATTTGAACGAACCGTTAAACATCCTCTCTGCTCGGTGTAATTCTCCCGAGCAAATAAATGGGAGACGCCAAATTACCGTCCTATGTGGGACACACATCAATTGGCTCGTTGTACATCGAGGGTAGGTTCGTAACTTCATCCAAGCGCGCCTTCTCCTCGGCCGAAATGACATGTGCCAAATAATTCATAAACCATTGTCGGCAAAACATGCTCTCCTCGCCCGAAATAGCTCACGCCCACTATTTCAAAACACGCTCTCCTCGCCTGAAATCGCTCGCCCCAACTATAGTTCAAAACACGCCCTCCTCGCCGGAAATCGCTCCCGCCCAGAGAAGCAAAGTTACTCTACTATCCCCGACCCTCAGTACACAGACCCAAGCCGAGAAGAATATAGGCAAGGGTAGAACTGTCACTCCCCCTCACATTTCAGACAAATGCGTTCGTAAGACATGGTTCCACTCCCCTCCCAATTTCCCTCGCCCGCCCCCATTCATACCTCGTGGGCGCCAAATCACCTTCTCCCCGGGAAGCTCCCTTCTCCCGAGTCGCGAAACCTCAGCCCCACCTCCATGGCGCCCCCCACGCACCAATTTCACAGCCTCCCTCCTCCCTAATGCCGGAGACGCTGTCCATTTGCCGTCGTGCACTGGGCCGTGTGCCTCTTACTCCGTGCTGCTGGTGCTACCTCGATGACGGCCGCGTGAACCGTACCGGAGCTGATTCACCCCTGTCGTTGTTCACGGCGGCGGAGCAGCTCCAACTTTGAATCCGTCCAGAGTCCTGGCGCTGCTTCAGCGTAGCCGTCGACCGTCGCGACATCGCTCTTTCCCTGCCGCCGGTCGCCATCACAACCGCGCCGACCTCACCGACTCGCCAGCTGGACCTGCCTACTTCACCATGCCGCCAGATAGGTCGCACCCTCATCTCAAATCACTTTATTTAGGCGTCAGTTGTCTGAATTTTTATTATGGGCCAATCGATTTGCAATGGGAAGCAGCACCCCTCAAAGGTGGTGGAGCTCCTAGGCTGCCAGTTGGCTGGTGTCTAATGTAAGGGTGTGGGGCCGCAAGTTCCCCGTGGAAGCAGCGCTTAGATGGATATCTTTTAGAGTTGCATGGGTTGAAGGTACTGCCGCCGCCGGATCTGGATGACGGGGATTCTTTGTGGATTGGCCAGGGGGAGGCGTAACCACAGCAGTGCGGTGGGGCGGGGAGCAGGGTTTTGGCCGGGGCCACAGACGGCGGAGGCAGGCTGCTCTGCCGTTGGTCGCTGGCTCTTAGGGGAAGATTCCGAACAGTGTCAGCCGGAGGCACAAGACAGCCAGCCATCCGGCGTAGATCGGACAGTACCAAAATAAAATAAAATCATGTGACCCCAATTTAGTCTTTAGTCAAAAGACGCGTGACCACTCTCGTACCTTGTTGTTGATCTCTTAGTGTATTTCTTCATATCAAAGAGATATGTCGTTCTTAACATTATGCGTTATCTGCATCTTCAGACACCATCTTCCGACTCACCGCAGCTGCTCCAACAAGGGAATCATACACCAGAAGGGAGCTATAGTCCCCACTCAATAGTTCCCTGCATCAAATGCGCGTGCCCGACATGCACAGCCACAACAACTGCAGGGCCATCGACAAGTCAGCACATGATGCTCACTCCTATGGATGGCAGCCAGATAGGTTGTACCCTCGTCTTACTTGTGTGCAACATTTATGGCTTTGTTATTCATCTAAGCATGGAAAATAGATCATCACATTTCATTGTATATTCATGCTGATCTCTTACGAGTCTTGTTCAGGAGTTAACGATGTTCCATAGTTCAGCTAAGATACTTGTTCTTTAGTTAACATTGTTCCATAGTTATCATCCATCAACCAATGCTATCCCACGGGCTGGTGATTATAGTATTATACCACTTCTAGTATTTCCTATGTTGTTCTTTAATACTTTTGTGTGCCATCTAGTTAATCTCGAGTACAAACGATACATATTTTGTAGCTTTCATATGTGTTCTCCCTTTAGTTTATGAGACCTGTTGCTGCTAGTTAACCCTAGTCCTACTATTTATGTCGTCTCCTATAGGCACTCATTACATAAACCTAACTACTAGTTGTCTTCCATGCATGTCAGATATTATTGCACACACTGATATATCCACAAGAACCTCATGGAGCAATGTAAGGGCCAATAAACTTGATGTCAATGATACCCAATATGATGGAACATGTAAAGGCAGTTCTTCAGAAGACTTGTAGAAAGATGATGAATCCTCTTCACCCCACAAGGTCCTTGCTCTAACTTGGCCTGTGATATGGGTACAACATGCATATAATGTCCTGGAGTGTATCTACTCTGTTGCAATGCCATGTGCTTAGGATGTTGATCATGCATGTAAATATGTCATGCCTTCCTATTTTTTAGTACCTATTCCATTCATGATAACATGTTTTCAAATTCAAGTACTGTCATTCTACTCTATCGCAATGCCATTTGCTTAATTTGGACATCATGCTTCTGAATATCTTATGCATTGTTATTCATCAGTATGTACTTCATCTGTCCGCCATACCATGTTTTTTTACAATGAAGTGATGTTCTAGTGCTCTGTTGCAATGCCATCTTATTTTCCCAATCATACACGTGTATGTTGCCTTAGTTATTTCTGTACGTATTCCGCTAGCATACAGTTTTACATTCAACTAGTGTTTTTTTTGCTGTGTTGTCTTGTCGTATCCCTAGCTCTTACACCATACTCCCTCCATCCGGATTACATGTTGCCGAAATGGATAAAAAAGGATGTATCTAGAACTGAAATACGCCTACACCCATCCATTTTTTTCTAAATGGAGGGAATACATGTCAATATGTCATGCCTTTCTATTCTTCAGTACCTATTACATCTCTCTGCTGCCGCATGTTTTATAATTAAAGCACCATTCTTCTATACAAGGCATGCAAGGGGAAGACAACTATGTTAGAATCTGAAGGGTTACAAACAAGGCCTTTGGAAAAGATCCAAACGCCAGGAGATAATAAACCAAATCCACTTTTTATAGATACTGCTCCAGCACAGAGAAACCCAACTCCTACTGATAATAAGCAGATTCCAGTGGCCAAAGAACTAGTCCGTTCCAGTCCAGCAAAAATATGTCAACTAAATTCTAAGAAGCGTGTGCATATCCTTGCATCATGAAACTTTATAGCATGCTGATCATATTTTCTACATGTTTCTTACCCATATCTCTTTTAGAAAATAAGCTTAATAGATAGAAGATTTTCTGCAATGGTATCATTTATGAGGAAAGATTCTTGCAGGAATTCTCTGTGCTCCAATGTAGATGTAAGTACCTGTTGTATATCACTATATTTTTACATCAGCATGTATTTTGTTAATCGGCGTGAATCCAACCTTTATCTGATCTAAATTTAGTTGTAGAAAAATGTATGATTAAAGGCCACAATGTAGATTTTTGCAAGGAAAACTTCCTGGTAGTCTTGCATCCTGAGCTGCATGAGTGTACTATATCATATCAGTGGGTTTGAATACTTTGGTTCTGCGGTGGGTTTTTCAGTGTTTTTTTACTATGTTGTCCTGTCGTATCCCTAGCTCTTACATCATACCCCCTCCGTCCGGATTAAATGTTGCAGAAATGGATAAAACTTGATGTATCTAGAACTGAAATACGCCTAGACCCGTCCATTTATTTCCAGATGAAGTGAATACATGTCAATATGTCATGCCTTTCTATTCTTCAGTACCTATTCCATCTCTATTGTAGCGTGTTTTATAACTGAATCACCATTTTCTATATAAGGCATGCAAGGGGAATACAGATATGTTAGAATCTGAAGGGTTACAAACCAGGTCTTTGCAAAAGATCCAAACGCTAGGAGATAATAAACCAACTCCATTTTTCATAGATACTGCTCCAGCACATAGAAACCCAACTCCCACTGATAATAAGCAGATTCCAGTGGCAAAAGAACTAGTCAGCTCCAGTCCAGCAAAAGAATGTCAACTCCATTCTAAGAAGCATGTGCGTATCCTCGCATCATGAAATTTTATAGCATTCTGATCATAGTTTCTACATGTTTCTTACCCGTCTCTCTTTTAGAAAATAAGGTTAAATGATACAAGACTTCCTCCATTGGGATCGTATTCGAGGAAAATATCTTGCAGGAATTCTCTGTGCTCCAGTGCTGATGTAAGTACCTGTTGTATATCACTATATTTTTACATCAGCATGTATTTTGTTAATCGGCGTGAATCTAACCTTTATCTGATCTAAAATTAGTTGTAGCGAAATGTTAAAGGCGCCAATGTTGATTTTTGTAAGGAAAACTGCCTGGTAGTTTTGCATACTAAGCTACATGAATGTGCTATCTCATATCACACACATTACTGAATTGTAGTGCTTCTCTGGTTGCCCATTCATTCATTGTGTTAATGTTGCTTTCATATTACCTTACCTGGCTGATGATAGTTGTGCCATATTATGTTAATTTGGTGTTGGTTAGTTGCCCAAACGTTCGTCGTGTCAATGTTGCTTTCCTATTATCTGACTTGGCCAATGATAGCAATGCTAGTATTTTAATTTTGTGCATGCTGCTAAAGATAAGAAGACAAACTCTAAAAACAGCAAGGCAACCCCATTGTTTCTTTCCAGTAAATCTAGGCCAGGTAATATGGCAATAACTCATGGTTAATCTGTTTGGTTCCCGTCCTAATTTATGTTATGATGCAGTGGTCAAGACACTCTCCACTATCAATAATACAAGCTTGCCAAAATTGCCATCTGAATCTGTTCAGTATCCTCTGTCTCGAATGCAATGGAATAAATGTATGTTTGTGAACCAATTAATGGCTGAAGCAATGATGGAAATGGTGGATGAATCAGAGGTGCAGAGTCGTGCGACACAACTTCAGAGACAGTGTGGCAAAGCAGCAAGAACTTGCCCACATGCTTATGGGCGTCATCTGTGCTGAGGTTGCAGATTGTGACGTTGTAGATGGTTAGGTTCTGCTCATTTATTTTCGCTGGCATCAATCTTTGATTGCCCAGTGGATGTAATTTCCTGTAATATATTCTGGATGTGCAACGTTATTCCCTGTATGCCGTACCTTTGCTCGTTGTAATGGGCTCAAATTATCTAATTTGGCCTAAAGACATGAACGAACTTTAGTGGGCCATTAAGTTAATGGGTCGTTACTAGGCCGAAAGTTAATAGTCAGCCCTCTTACCTCTCGGGTCGTTAACAGGCCGACATCGAAGCGGGCAGCAGGTGGCCCCAATTTATTTCACAGGCCGTTAACAGTCCGTTACTAAGTTTGGGCTACATATGGCGCAACTATACTGTAGGCCTTTAGCAGGCCGAAAGAGACAGCGGACTTGTATTGGACCATGAAGAGCATGGGCCGCTAAGAGGCCGAAAGTCAGGTCATATTGTAAATGGCCCAATTGTGTTGTGGGCCTTTATCAGGCCAAAAGAGAAATCGGGCTGGTATTGGACCATGAAGGGCATGGGCCGTTAAGAGGCCAAAAATAAGGTCCGACTACAAATGGCCCAACTCATTTATGGTTCGTTAACAGGCCGAAAGGCACACATGGCCGGGAATTGGCCCAACACTTAAATGGGCCGCTAAAAGGCCAACACTCAGGTCCGACTACAAATGGCCCATCAGATTTATGGGCCGTCAACAGGCTCAAAGACACACCGGGCCGGAAATTAGCCCAACATTTAAATGGGTCACTAAAAGGCCGAAAGATGTACATCCTGAAAATTGGCCCATCCATTAAATGGGCCGTCAGCAGGGCGAAATCTCATGGACCGATATTGAGCCCAAATATATAGCAGGCTGTTAACGGGCTCGAACTGACGATGGGCTGCAATGGTGTCAAATCTTTAACGGGCCTAATTGGCACATCCCGTATGGGCCGTGGGCTTAAATGGAGCTGACACAAGTAGGCCTTATATGTTGCCGGCCTGCTAATTTTTACTGGGCCGGCCTTTTTCACCGAAATGGGCCACTGTTGGGTCGTGCCACGTGTCGACCTATCATAGGCGCCTCCTGTCCAATGAGTGGATGACATCTGTCCCAAAGGTGAGGCAACACGTGTTTCCTCTAGCCAATGATGATTTTACACATGGAAAATGCCCATTGGTCGGGGCTGCTAATGTGTTATCGGATCAAAAACCCGACCCGATAGCTTAACGGTGTTCCGTTACGGTGGATGCCACGTGGTCGTTCACCCTTGACGAAAGCACTTCTGTGATGCGTGATTTATCGTCATGGAAGTGGACACTTCCGTGATGATAATTTTGGTAATGTCATGGAACACTTCTCCGACACACAGGTATGACTATCTTGATTCTGTCATAAATTTGTCATCGATGTACATGCATGACAAAAAACGCGACCTACTATGACAAACACGTATCATCATGGAAGTGTATTTTTTGTAGTGTAGACCCGAGGGTTCCATTGCAAAGGCCTACATTGCTACAGAAGCGTTCACATTCTGCTCAAGATACATTGAAATAGCTGATCAGCTTAGCAAAGAGGTGGGTGAAGACAATCCCGGGCTCAATGTTTTCGATTATTCTGTTCGAGTTACAAGGAAGAGTTGACAACAGGACAAACCTAATGATTTGGACAAAATGGTTTGGTATGTGTTGAATAACTGTCCTGAGATACTACCTTATATCAAGTAAGTGCAGTACTGCAGCTTATACATCATAGTCTACTAAACTTGCAGCATGTTCTTATATATTTAGATGTTTGACGCGATCACTATGTTGTGCAGCATCTACAAAGAGGAGTTACTACCGCAAAATCCAAGAAACATTGACAAACTGGTTATGGCAGGATTTGTGAAATGGTTCAAGAACCATGTAAGCTTTTGAAGTGCACTGTCAGTTTTTTTAATATATTGAGTACATAAGATGATCAGCTTGTCTATTTTCTAACCATAGGTTGAGAAGATGCGGGAGGATGGGCAGGCAGTTGATGATGCCCTTTACTCACTAGCAACGGCTCCTGATACTCGGGTAAGATATTATGAATCTTGCATTGTTGGAGATGTGCGCTACAACACCCTTGCACGAGACGAAGGCAGGAAGACACAAAACAGTGCCATCATGAGAACGGATACGTATGACAAAGAGACAACTGAAATGTATGCTAACATAACAGACATTGTTCAGTTGCAGTATATCTCCAGTTTCGAGGATCATTGGTGTGTGGTTCTGTTGTGCTGTCATTGGTATAACCTATTTTCTAGGATCGCAAAACCCAGAGTTGATGATTATTTCAAATCCATCAATGTCAAGGCGGCGTACCAGACCAGCGAGCCTTTTATTTTGGCAAATCAAGCAACACAGATATTTTTCTTGGAAGACACATTTGCACGTAGCGATGACAGGAGAGTATTGCAAAGGTTTGAGAAGAGGAATTCATTTAATGAAGTTGCACAACAAGATGATGCTTACACTGCTCCTGATGTACAAGATAACACAGATGTTCCTAATATCTTTGAGAACCATCACGTCAATGACGCCGGCAAAAAGATTGCCTGTCGTGCTGTGGACCTACAAGAGTTGATCAAGAAGAAGCCAACGTTCGAGGACGTTGAGGGCGAAGAAGAAGATGGCACCGTGGGGAATTACGATTCAGACTGATACACATGGCGAACATGTTGACGCTGTTGCTGCGGATGATGATTACATTGCTTTTGTCGTATGTGCTTGTCAGAAGACGTTTTTTTATCTACTATGTGAAATTGTGTTTGCTATGACAACTGAAACCTGATGAACATGTTGTTTAGTATTTTGCTGTGACAAGATCACTTGTTATGTATGTTGATTTGTGTTTGGTGATTGTATGACAACTAAAACATGATGACATTGTTGTTTAGTTGTACTCATATTTGGCTGTGAAACTTGAATTTGAAGACATAGTTTGTTGTTGGACTGCAATTTGCTCGACGTCTTTGAATGAGAACAAAGCTGACCCGACAGGGCCTCTACTATTTATTTATTTATATGAGCAAAAGGGGATACCCCCTGATTTACGTTAATAGAAATCATTAGATGTTCACAATACTACGCCCAGCCTGCTACAAAAGTTTCATTCATTACTAGTTTCAGCAAAGTCTTCATGTCGTAGCCACTGAATACATCACGAGTGCTACATACACTGCAAATAAAGAGAGAATCATCCTACAGAGCACATTGATTTTGCCCATTATCTTCACAAGCTCTTTCATCTCCTCATTGTTGTCAAGGTCGTTCAGCAGCTGTTGCTTGGCCATGATCAGAGGAACTGCATCTTTAACCTTCTGCTCTGCATCTTCCTCTTCTATCGTTCCTTCAGTTACTTGTCCAACACCCCAACCTGCTGGTACTGGGATTCCTCGGCTAACCAAATAATCAGCGTAGTTGCATTCCCCCACATCAGCAACTTCCCAGAAATACAAATCAAACGAATCTTCCCTTTTCTGAACGAATCAAATTGGAAGATCATCAACCAAACTATTAAAAAAAGCAGCAACTGAAAGAAGCAGAACAACACTTAAACATATTATTACCCCATGATTCGGGCATTTGTAGAAGACTCGGCCAGGGTTGCAGATTGTGGTTGAGACGCGACGGATGACTCTGCGTGATTTGCAGCAGTGGCACCATACCAACGGCAGCGGGTTGCAATGACCAATCGGCTGCGGTGCGCGTACCGGCGGGGGCGTGATGAGACCCACAGGCGATGGTACGGGTGGCGAGTTGGCGCATATCTGGTTGTTGTCTGCTAAAGAGCAGGTGGACGAGCAGCCAGCGGACATAGTTGCTCCGGCCAAAGCTTCTGATGCTAGGCAGAGTAAGTAAAGAAGAGGAGAAGCGAACGTTGGATATGTCAGTTTCATTACTTGCAGAGTAGCATAGCACCATATATAGTCATATTCTAGGTTTGGATTCAAAGCAGCTACAGGAGCACGTCTTTCTTTTTTCTAAAACTCGGCAATGTCTCTTTACTGGTACACTAGCTTGTTCTGTACGTGTTCCCAAGTCTTTGATTTTCTTTCCATATTTTGCGAGGAAGGAAGGAGGACAAAATTGAGAGTTCCTGGGACTCGAAACCAAGACCTCTCAGTTGAAAACCAAGGGTGCTAGTCACTTATGTGGCGAACGTTCCCTGTGAGGAGGACGGCAGACAAATGCATTTTCCTCGCAGTTTTCTTACTATATATAAAAAAGTATGCTACTTGGTGTCCGCTTAGTTAACAAACAATTGTGCCAACCTTGACCGTTGGATTGATATTCAACGTCTGTCGCGTTTCTTCGGTCTCTTCTTCCTCGAGCCGCCAAAGCCAAACCAGCGCCGGCGGGACCGCCTGCTCCCGCCTCCCACGGCTGGCTGTGATCTTCCCCTGCTCCTGATCGTTCCCGTCCGAGGCCTCACCATCGTCCTCCGCCTTGGTTCGCTCGCCGCGGCGCCGCCCTCCGGTGTTGTCAACATGGTCAACAACCGAGAGGAATAAGGAGATGACTATACATGGTGAGGATGACAATAGGGACCCAGCAACGCGCGCAGTAATTTTGTTTTTTCGGGATAGAGAAGGGTATCAACTGGGTTCTGCGGGATCCGTGGCCCGTCTAGCCCAGGCTTTTATTTCATATATTTAGCACATGACCAGCCCAGCTTGTTTTTTTCCTTTCTGAAAATGGTTAGCCAGCTATTTTGTTTTTTGCAGAATAACCAACATAGGCCTACTCGCTTTCCTATGCCCTGCTGGGCCGGAAATCTTTCAAGACGAGGAGGGATGCATTTTGCCCAGAAAATGGGCTATAAGTAATAAGAAATGGGCTATAAGTAATAATAAATGGGCTGTAAAATGAAAAAATACAGCAAACAGGCAATTAGTTCCAAAATATTGTTTTCTTTTGGATTTAGATATTTTAAATTTCATTGTTTTTGTGCGGGTAAAATTTCATTGAATTTAAATTAAGGTATATTTAGATTTAAAATTAATTTGAATCTGGCTAGAAATTTCGGGCTGTATGCTGTTTGGGACAGATTTGGAGGCTGACTTGTGGGTCTACTAGGTTGACGTGTACTTTGGCTTTGTCAACTTAGTCCACAAACGATTCTAGCAGCAGTGACCGTTGGATATTAATCCAATGGCCGTGCTGCTTCTTCAATATCTGATCTTCTTGCTCCAGCCGCCCAAACCAGCTTCGGTGGGACTGCCTGCTCCCGCCTCCTGTGGCCGGCTGTGCTACCGCACAGGCCGCACCGCCACACCCTACTTCATTGCTGGCCAGGCCATCTCTCTACTCACCCACACCTCTTGTTATTTTCCGGCGATGGCAGCCGGACCAGTAAACCCTCATACTCCCCATTGCATGGGCAACCATTGCTGAGTCTTCCCCGGCCCCATGTCGTTCCCTTCCTAGACCTCGCCGTCGTCCACCGCCATGGTGCTCTCGGCGTGGCCGGGTCAACATGGTCAACAAATGACATCCATCGACCGTGGACTAGACGCGCAAAATAATGATTCCTCCACGTGACAGCTGGGACCCACCGGAAGGGCCTCTGTATTTCCCGAAAAAAAGTTCCCCCCACAGAAGTGCCTCTTGTTACGCACAAAAAATGAATACCCCCCTACTAGATGGGACCCACCATAATGGGAGGATGACTTGTGGGCCAACTAAGTTGACGGGGACGGAGGGCTTTGTCAACTTAGTCAATATGAACGATTCTAGCTCCAGTGACCGTACAATGTCCATCCAACGGCCGTAGTGCTTCTTCAACATCTGGTCTTCTTGCTCCAGCCGCCCAAAGCAGCGCCGGTCGTGCCGCATGCTCCTGCCTCTCGTGGCCGACTGTGCTGCCGCGGAGGCCTCACCGCCCCTACTATTCCCACCGCTGGCCAGGCCCTGCGGCGACGGTAGCCTCACACCGCAGCCGAACCAGTGAACACTCGTACTCCTCTCCGCTCGGGCTTCCACTGCCGAGTTTTCCTCGGCTCTGCGTCATCCCCTTCCTAGGCCTCGCCATCGTCCACCGCCGTGGTGCTCTCGGCGTGGCCTGGTCAACGTGGTCAAGGAACGACTTCCATCGGACGTGGACTGTACGTGGAGAGGCTGACAGCTGGGTCCACGGCCGCAGCAGGGAAGTGCCTCCTTATTACGTGGAAAATAATGATTCCTCCACCTAACAGCTGGGGCCCACCGGACGGGCCACTGTATTTCACGGAAAAAATGTTTCCCCCTGACTGCTGGGACCCACCAGCTTCATCTTCGCACACAAGGAAGTGCGTCCGGGCAAAAAAAACGATTCACCCCCCTGACTGCCGGGAGCCACCAGCTACTCCTTCGCACGCAAGGAAGTGCGTCCGGGCAAAAAACCGATTCGCCCCCCTGACTGCTAGGACCCACCGGCTACATCTTCGCACGCAAGGAAGTGCGTCCGGGCAAAAGAAAAATGATTCGCCCCCCTGATTGCTGGGACCCACCAACTACATCTTCGCAGGCAAAGAAGTTCCTGACAGTCGGGACCCACCTGGTCGAAGCGTATGTAGCGTTGTCATTCTGGTAGCGAACATGTACGTACATACTGGTCGATGTAGAGGCGCGCACGTGTCGTAGTAGAGGCACGCACGTAGCATGTACACGTACGTACATCGGCCAGGGAGCAAGAAAGAAAATACGGCCACGTACGTGTACATACGGGCGGGGTCTCGAACGCCTAATCGCGCATACGTACGGCCAGGGCTCGCGTACATGGCTGGTTCATAACGGAGAAACAACATCGTCGTTGTGTTCATGGGGAGGCAACAGAATGGGTCGTGTTCATGGGGAGGCAACGGAATGTGTCGTGTTCATCGGGAGGCAACGGAATGCGTGGGAGCCAACTGGCTGGGTCAGAACAGAATGCGTGGTCGTGTTCATCAGGAGGGCTTGGACAGAACAGGCGATGGAAATGAGGCATGACGTACCGCACAACGGAGGAAACGAACTTCCTAAGTTCGGAGTGGGGTCCTATTGATCTGGAGGGGTCTGGTGTACCGCAAAACGGAGGAAACGGACCTCATATAGTCGAAACGGGGGTCCTGTTGATCGGGAGGGGTGTGGCGTACCGCAAAACGGACGAAACTGACCTCCTACGGTCGAAACGGGGGTCCTGTTGATCGGATGGGGTGTGGCATACCGCAAAACGGACGAAACGGACTTGCGTTGGAGCGCTACAGTCGAAACGGGGGTCTTGTTCATCGGAAGGGGTGTGGCGTACCGCAAAACGGGAATCCACAAGATACTGTTCATTTCCACCATCGACCTCCTCCAGCCTCCACGGGCTACCGTCGACCTCCTCCAGCCTCCACGGGCTCCTGTTCATCCAGCATCCACCGCGCGCTACTCCATCGGCTACTGTTCAACCACCCCTCCACAGGCACCCCTCCACCATCCATTGTTCATCCAACCCTCCACACCACGGGGTCCTGTTCAACCACCCCTACACGGGCACCCGTCCACCGTCTACTGTTCATCCAGCCCTCTACCACACCACGGGGTCCTGTTCATCCAGAGGCAACGCCACCAT
>NC_041386.1:131397500-131460847 GCF_002162155.2 Triticum dicoccoides | reverse complement strand
CGCAACGCTCACTGTCATCCCAGAGATAGCATCAATCGGCTTCAGTTAGCAGCAGTAGCGAAGGAATCGCTCGATCGGGTTCAGTTAACAGCCATCGATCGATCGCTCGGGTTCAGTAATGCGTAGCCTACAGTGCAATCGCTTGGGTTTAGTTAGAGCCCAACGCCTCGCTCGGGTTCAGTTAGAGCCAACGCCTCGCACACACGCGCGTACGTGTACGAGAGAAACGCGCATCGCTCGGCCCCGACCTCCCACCGTAACCGGGAACTCCCCGAAATTTTCCTCCCCCTCGCTTCTACCATGGTTTTTTCCGTCATGGACGGCCCAAAGAATGTCATGCAGCTGCGTCTCCGGCCCGCCCAGGACGAAAAGCCCATTTTCTGTCATGATTTTTTTCATACAAGTAGGATCCCACCACATCTATGATCGTACCGGGTTTTGTCACAATTATCGTCATAGAAGTGTCATATGTATGACAGGAAAAAAAAATTCGTTCGGCCCAAAATGTCACGAATGTGTCTTTTTTTTGTAGTGTGGATCCCGTTCGGGGCTCCGGAGAGGGGAATCCGTCGCCATCATCATCATCAACCTTCCTCCATCAACAATTTCATGATGCTCACCGCCGTGTGTGAGTAATTCCATCGTAGGCTTGCTGGACGGTGATGGGTTGGATGAGGTTTATCATGTAATCGAGTTAGTTTTGTTAGGGTTTGATCCCTAGTATCCACTATCTTCTAAGATTGATGTTGCTATGCCTTTGCTATGCTTAATGCTTGTCACTAGGGCCCGAGTGCCATGATTTCAAATCTAAACCTATTATGTTATCATCAATATATGAGAGTTCTTGATCCTTTCTTGCAAGTCTATAGTCACCTATTACGTGTTATGATCCGTTAACCCTGAAGGGACAATAATCGGGATACTTACCGGTGATGACCGTAGTTTGAGGAGTTCATGTATTCACTATGTGTTAATGCTTTGGTCCGGTACTCTATTAAAAGGAGGCCTTAATATCCCTTAGTTTGCAATAGGACCCCGCTGCCACGGGAGGGTAGGACGAAAGATGTCATGCAAGTTCTTTTCCATAAGCATGTATGACTATATTCGGAATACATGCCTACATTACATTGATGAACTGGAGCTAGTTCGGTGTCACCCTATGTTATGACTGTTACATGATCGATCGCATCCGAGATAATTCTCCATCACCGATCCATTGCCTATGAGCTTTCCATATATTGTTCTTCGCTTATTTACTTTTCCATTGGTATTGTTACCATCATTATAAAACCCAAAAATATTACTTTTGCTATCGTTACCACCACTATCGTATTATTTTGCTACTAAAAACTTTGCTGCAGATATTAAGTTTCTAGGTGTGGTTGAATTGACAACTCAGCTACTAATACTTGAGAATATTCTTTAGCTCCCCTTGTGTCGAATCAATAAATTTGGGTTGAATACTTTACCCTCGAAAACTATTGCGATCCCCTATACTTGTGGGTTATGAAGACTATTTTCTGGCGCCATTGCCGGGGAGCATAGCTCTATTCTTTGAGTCACATGGGATTTATATCTGATTATCATTATGAAGAACTTGAAAGATCAAAGAACCAAGATTTTTCCCTCAACCACAAGGGGAGGTAAGGAACTGCCATCTAGCTCTGCACTTGATTCACCTTCTGTTTTGAGTAAGCTTGCGACACCTAAACCTTCTTCTACTATTAATTCTGATATGTCGCATGTTATTGATGATGCCACTTCTGCTTTTCATGATACTTATGATGAAACTACTTCTATGCTTGATACTACTGTTCCACTTGGTGAATTTCTTGATGAACAACTTGTTAGGGCTAGAGAGAATGAAATTATTGAAACTGATAATATTGATGAAAGTGATGATGAAGATTCTCCCCATAGATATGAATTTCCTGTTGTGCCAAAGGGTTTTGTTATGGATGAAGAAACTGCTAGAGACTTTCTTGCCTGCAATGATAGAAGTGATCTTAAGAAACTATTAACTAAGCTTAAATAAAAATTTCTGAATGCTACAATGAAATGTGATCCTGCTTATTCTACTTCACCTATCTTTATTACTGATAAGGATTATTATTTCTCTGTTGATCCTGAGATAATTACTTTGGTTGAATCTGATCCTTTCTATGGCTATGAATTATGATTTTTCCTGAGATAAACTGTTGTGGCACATCTTAATAAATTAAATGATATAGCTACCCTGTTTACTAGCGATGAGAAAACTCGCTACTATTATATCCTTACATTATTTACGTTCTCATTAAAGGGCGATGCTAAGATATGGTTTAATTCTCTTGATCCTGGTTGTGTGCATAGTCCCCAGGATATGATTTAATACTTCTCTGCTAAATATTTCTCCGCTCATAAGAAACAAGCTTCTTTAAGGGAAATATATAATTTTGTGCAAATTGAAGAAGAGAGTCTCCCACAAGCTTGGGGTAGGCTTCTCCAATTACTTAATGCTTTGCCTGATCATCCCCTCAAGAAAAATGAAATACTTGATATCTTTTATAATGGACTAACCGATGCTTCCCGAGACCACCTGGATAGTTGTGTTGGTTGTGTTTTCAGGGAAAGAACTGTTGATCGAGCTGAATTGTTACTGAATAATATGTTGACTAATGAAAATAATTGGACAGTTCCTGAACCAACTCCTAAGCCGACTCCAAAGAAAGGGGTATTCTATTTCTTAGTCCTGAACATATGCAAGAGGCAAAGAAATCTATGAAAGAAAAGGTTATAAAAGCTGAAGATGTTAAGAATTTACCTCCCGTTGAAGAAATACATGGTCTTAATTCATCACCTATTGAAGAAACACACGGTCTCGATAACCAGACACAAGTAGTAAAGGTAAACTCTCTCTATAGATATGATAAAGCTGAAGTCCCTCCTGCTAAGTTTGCTAGCCAATGTTTGGATGAATTTGATAACTTTATGGTTAAGCAAGAAGACTTTAATGCTTATTTTGGTAGACAATTGAAACATAATGCTTATATGATTGAACACTTGAGTGATTATATGGCTAATGTTAAGGTGAACTTAAACTTATTAGTAAACATGATTCTATGGTTACCACTCAAGTAGAACAAGTACTTAAGGCTCAGAATGATTTGCTCAATGAATTAAATAATACGAAAAATGACTTTGCTATTAGAGTTGCAACTAGAGAGGTAAAGTGACTCCGGAACCTTTGTATCCTGAGGGCCACCCTAAGAGAATTGAGTAGGATTCTCAGAGAAACAACGTTGATGCACCTAGTCCTTCTATGAGGAAGAAAAAGAAAAATGATAGGACTTTGCATGCTTCTAGTGAACCTGTTGTAGACACACCTGAGAATCCCAATGATATTTCTATTTCTGATGCTGAAACACAATCTGGTAATGAACATGAACCCAGTGATAATGTTAATGATGATGTTCATGTTGATGCTCAACCTAGCAATAGTAATGATGTATAAATTGAACCTGTTGTTGATCTTGATAACCCACAATCAAAGAATCAACGTTATGATAAGAGAGACTTTGTTGCTAGGAAGCATGGTAAAGAAAGAGAA
Source organism: Triticum dicoccoides (assembly GCF_002162155.2). Taxonomy (NCBI): domain Eukaryota; kingdom Viridiplantae; phylum Streptophyta; class Magnoliopsida; order Poales; family Poaceae; genus Triticum; species Triticum dicoccoides. The sequence continues at coordinate 131,457,258 of NC_041386.1, read as the reverse complement.
CCATGGGTTCAGAAACCCATGCCTTTTCCTCCTAAACCATCCAAGAAAAAGGATGATGAGGATTTTGAGCGCTTTGCAAAAATGATTAGACCTATCTTTTTGCGTATGTGTTTGACTGATATGCTTAAAATGAATCCTTATGCTAAGTATATGAAAGATATTGTTACAAATAAGAGAAAGATACCAGAAGCTGAAATTACCACCATGCTTACTAATTATACTTTTAAGGGTGTAATACCAAAGAAACTTGGAGACCCAGGAGTACCAACTATACCATGCTCCATTTAAAGAAACTATGTTAAAACTGCTTTATGTGATCTTGGAGCCGGTGTTAGTGTTATGCCTCTCTCTTTATATCATAGACTTGATTTGAATAAGTTGACACCTACTGAAATATCTTTACAAATGGCTGACAAATCAACTGCTAAACCTGTCGGTATTTGTGAGGATGTGCCTTTTGTGGTTGCAAACGTTACTATTTTAACGGACTTTGTCATTCTTGATATTCCCGAGGGCGATAGTATGTCTATTATTCTTGGAAGACCCTTTTTGAATACTGCAGGGGCTGTTATTGATTGCACCAAAGGCAATGTCACTTTTCATGTTAATGGTAATGAGCATATGGTACACTTTCCGAGGAAACAACCTCAAGTCCACAGTATCAATTCTATCAAGAACAAATATGATATTCTTATTGTTGGGGGCGTGCATATCCCCGTTGAGGTAACATAGTGTTATTCAAAATTTCTCCGGTTCCATGTTATTCGGAATGAGTTTGTTAACAAGACTTGATCTACCTTGTTAGTGGATTCCGTTTGATGAGCATGATATTGATGAATTTAGAAAGCACAACTCTCTGTACCCTCTTTTTACTTTCTGTTATTTATATTAAATAAAGCAAAAATAGTATTTTTCTATCTGTTTTCTGAATTATCCATGCAATAAAAATACCCTGAAAATAAAAGTTCCCCAAATGCCCTGAAAATTAAATATGATTTTTTCTAGAATATTTGAGAATATCTAGCACTTAAAACACAACAGGGGGAGCAACCACATGCCCACGAGGGTGGAGGGCGCGCCCCCCTGCCTCATGGGCCCAAGGTGGCTCCACTCCACTTATTCCAGCCACCACACACTGCTTCCTCCCAAAAAAATCACCAACCAGCTCAAGCAGGAGTTCTAGCTCATCTTGCTGCCATTTTCGATTTCCTAGCTCAAAGCTCCATTCACAAAACTACTTTGGGGGATTGTTCCTTGGTATGTGACTCCTCCAATGGTCCAATTAATCTTTGTTCTAGTGCTTTATTCATTGCAAATTTTTGCTGCCTAGGTGACCCTGTTCTTGAGCTTGCATGTCAAATTTATATGGCCCCAAGTAGTTCTAATGCATGATATAGTCTCTAGACACTTGTGGGGGTACTTGCTATCAATTTTGTTGAGTTTGGTTCACTTTTATTTTGAAGTTGCTAAAAATTTCAGAAATTTTCGGAAAAAGATGAAGAGATTTTTGAGGGGCTCATCGAGCCGAAGCTCGAAGGATAAGCAAAGTGAGGAGGATAAGAGGCCCAAATATAATCTCCCTCGCACATCGGAAGTTCGGCCGTGTGAATGGCCTTGTGATGATTTCTTGAGAGCAGCCAGGATTTATGATGATTTTTATGAGTTGGCTGAGAATGCAGGCCTCGCCAACTTCCTCCACGACCAACGTGAACAGTATCTCTTACTCACTAATATTTTTGTGCAAAATTTTCATTTACATGCTAGGAGGTCACCACCTTCGGTGGATTTCTATTTATATGATGAGTATAAGGAGATGTCCCTTTTTGATTTTTGACTGGTCTGTAAGATACCCTTTACAGGCAGCATAGAAGAACCACATCGTAGTGATGTGGAAGGGTTTATTGATATGATCATTGTAGGGGAAACTAGGAAGGTTTCCGATGCAAGAATTACTAGCATACATTTTCCTGTTCTACGTTACTTTGCAATATTTTCTAGTAGATGCTTGATTGGTCGCGAGAACTGTGGCAACCTTAGTGCCCCAGATATTGTTATTTTGTGCCATGCCTTGTTCCGTGATGACACATTTAGTATGGGCGCTATTGTTGCAAAGCGGTTAAACCTGAACCGCACTAAGGGCCCCATCCTTGGAGGCATCTTTGCCTCGCGCCTCGCTGCACATTTTAACATACCTATTAGACATTATGAGAAAGAAGAAAAGTTGTTGCCTCATGTTTTTCTAAACTATAAGAGTATGGTAGCACATGGTTTTATCGTTAAGAATAAGGAAAAGATGCTTAAATACAAGCTTATTTTTGATTAAAAAATCACCCTGAGACTATCACTTTGCCTGCTCCTTCCTTGTTTGACTTATCTGCAGGCAAGTACCTTCTTCCGCCAGAGGCCATTCACGCCTACCGAAACCCCACATCAGCTATAGAGCCAGAGCCGGAACCACAATTTGATCCTTCACGACAGTCTATTTACCAGTGGGATCTAGAGGAGATTGCCAACCAGTGGCAACCTGAGGCTCCTTCTCAGTACGACCCCAACTATTACTTTGGATATCCGCCAGGCCAGCTATGGCCAGCTGGGGAGTATGTATTTCTCACCGACATTACATTCTTGTTCACACACTCATGCTAGTTGTCGGTGCTCATACTTTTTCACTGTATCATCCATGATAGTTTATTTCCTTTTTAGCTTTCTTATTGTGTGCCTTAATAAACCTTAAGAAAAACCAAAAAATTAGTTGCAGCTTTTAGCTAGATTACTTTTCATGCTATAGTAGTAATAACTAAAAGAAAACCCAAAAAGATTTCTTGTTCTTCTTTTGCTTGTTGGGATCTTTCCCGTCTAAATAGTTTTATTTCTTTTCTTATTCTTTGCGGGTCGAGAGGAGAAGACCATAATGGAAATGTTGAGTGGCTCTCATATGCATTATTGTTGATCTAACAAAGAGCCCATATTACCTTGTCTTCTCTCTTGAATTAAATGTTTGCGGATTCTAGCTTAGTCCAATGCACGTGCACTATTATTATTATCCACACTATTCGGTCTTGCAAGTGAAAGGCAATAATGATGATTATATGATGAACTTATTGAGATGAGAAAAGCTGGTATGAACTCGACCTCTCTTGTTTTTGTAAATATGATTAGTTCGTCGTTCCTGATTCGGCCTATTATGAAATAAACGTGTTTGCAATGACAATTAGAGATTATAGTTGCTTATGCCATGATTAATTAGCTAGGAGCTTATAATGGTTTACCTTGCGTGCCAACAAGCTATTAAAATGGTTGTGATGTGGTATGATAGGGTGGTATCCTCTTTTGAACGATTCGAGTGGCTTGACATGGCACATGTCCACGCATGTAGTTGAAACAAAATCAACATAGCCTCTACAATATTTATGTTCATGGTGCATTATATCCTACTCATGCTTGCATTCGGTGTTGATTAATTTTAATGCATGTTCATGATTGTTGTCGCTCTCTAGCTTGTCGCTCCCTAGTCTTTTTCTAGCCTTCACTTGTACTAAGAGGGAATACTGCTTGTGCATCCAACTCCATAAACCCCAATGTTGTTCCATATGAGTCTACCTATATACGGTATCTACCTGCCGTTCCAAGTAAATTTGTATGTGCCAAACTCTAAACCTTCAAATAAACATTCTATTTTGTATGCTCGAATAGCTCATGTATCAACTAGGGTTGTATGTATCTTCCATGTTAGGCGGGTTATTCTCAAGAGGAGTGGACTCTGCTCCTCACTCACGAGGAAATGGCCGGTCACCGGGATGCCCAGTCCCATGCTTTATGCAAATCAAATCAAAATAACTGCAAACAAAACTCCCCCGGGAATCTTGTTAGTTGGAGGCACTCGTTGTTTCGAGCAAGCCATGGATTGATGCTTGTTGGTGGAGGAGAGTATAAACCTTACCATTCTATTTGGGAACCGCCTATAATGTGTGTAGCATGGAAGATATCGAGATCTGTCAGTTGTTATGTTGACAATGAAAGTATACCGCTCAAGATATTACTCTTATCTATTTCAAAACCAAGCTCTGGTACCTCTACAAATCCCTGCTTCCCTCTGCGAAGGGCCTATCCCTTTACTTTTATGTTGAGTCATCATCCTCTTATTAAAAAGCACCAGTTGGAGAGCACCTCTGTCATTTGCATCCATTACTGTTAGTTTACATTGAGTATGACTTGACTGGATCTCTTTTACCATGAATTACAATGTCTAGTCAGTCCTTGATCTTTAAAGGTGATCTGCATTTATGTTTTGCGGTCTCAGAAAGGGCTAGCGAGATATCATCTTGTTATATCATATCATGATTGTTTTGAGAAAGTGTTGTCATCTGAGATTTATTATTATTGCTCGCTAGTGATTATGTCATTGATATGAATAAACATGTGACCTAAATGTTATTGTGAATATGGTTAGTTCATAATCTTTGCTGAAAACTTGAATGGTGGCTTTACATATTTACAACAACAAGAGAAAACAGGGTTTGTAATTTTTTTTCTTTATCACTTTCAGTTTATCAACTGAATTGCTTGACGACAAGCAAAGGTTTAAGCTTGGGGGAGTTGATACGTCTCCGTCGTATCTACTTTTCCAAACACTTTTGCCCTTGTTTTGGACTCTAACTTGTATGATCTGAATGGAACTAACCCGAACTGACGCTGTTTTCAGCAGAACAACCATGTTGTTATTTTTGTGCAGAAATAAAAGTTCTCGGAATGACCTGAAAATCAATGGAGATTATTTTTGGAATATATAAAAAATACTAGAAGAAAGATCCACGTCAGGGAGCCCACACCCTGTCCACGAGGGTGGGGCGCGCCCTACCCACCTGGGCGCGCCCCCTGCCTCATGGGCCCCCTGATGCTCCATCGACCACAACTCCAACTCCATATATTCGTGTTCGGGGAGAAAAAAATAAGAGAGAAGGATTCATCGCATTTTACAATACGGAGCCGCCGCCAAGCCCTAAACTCTCTCGGGAGGGCTGATCTGGAGTCCGTTCGAGGCTCCGGAGAGGGGAATGCGTCGCCATCATCATCATCAACCTTCCTCCATCACCAATTTCATGATGCTCACCGCCCTGTGTGAGTAATTCCATCGTAGGCTTGCTGGACGGTGATGGGTTGGATGAGATTTATCATGTAATAGAGTTAGTTTTGTTAGGGTTTGATCCCTAGTATCCACTATGTTCTGAGATTGATGTTTCTATGACTTTGCTATGCTTAATGCTTGTCACTAGGGCCCGAGTGCCATGATTTCAGATCTGAATCTATTATGTTTTCATCAATATATGAGAGTTCTTGATCCTACCTTGCAAGTCTATAGTCACCTATTATGTGTTATGATCCATTAACACCGAAGTGACAATAATCAGGATACTTACGAGTGATGACCGTAGTTTGAGGAGTTCATGTATTCACTATGTGTTAATGCTTTGGTCCGGTACTCTATTAAAAGCAGGCCTTAATATCCCTTAGTTTCCGCTAGGACCCCACTGCCACGGGAGGGTAGGACAAAAGTTGTCATGCAAGTTCTTTTCCATAAGCACGTATGACTATATTCGGAATACATGCCTACATTACATTGATGAACTCGAGCTAATTCTGTGTCACCCTATGTTATGACTATTACATGATCGATCGCATTCGGCATAATTCTCCATCACCGATCCATTGCCTATGAGCTTTCCATATATTGTTCTTCGCTTATTTACTTTTTCGTCGCTATTGTTACCATCATTACAAAAACCCAAAAATATTACTTTTGCTATCGTTACCACTACTATCATATTATTTTGCTACTAAACACTTTGCTGTAGATATTAAGTTTCTAGGTGTGGTTGAATTGACAACTCAGCTGCTAATACTTGAGAATACTTTACCCTCGAAAACTGTTGTGATCCCCTATACTTGTGAGTTATCATCGGGCGAGCCATTCGTCGCGGATGCTATGCTTAAAGGCCGCTAGGGCTTCGGCATCCGGGCAGTCGATGATCTGGTTCCTCTTTAGTTAAGAACCGGGTCCAGAATTTCCTGGCTGACTCTCCAGGCTGTTGAACTATGTGACTTAAGTCATCGGCATCCGGGGGTCTGACGTATGTGCCTTCGAAGTTGTCGTGGAAGGCCTCTTCTAGATCTTCCCATCTGCCAATAGAGTTTTCAGGCAGGCTGTTCAGCTAGTGCCAGGCCGATCCCTTGAGTTTTAGGGGGAGGTATTTGATGGCATGAATATCATCACCGCGGGCCATATGAATGTGGAGGATAAAGTCTTCAATCCATACCACGGTATCTGTTGTTCCATCATATGATTCGATATTCACTGGTTTGAACCCTTCTGGGAATTCATGTTCCATTATTCATTAGTGAAGCAGAGGGGTGTGCAGCGCCTCTATATCGGGCCAGATCGTGACATAGTTCGGATGGAATCCGTGTGTGGTTTTCGGTCCGGACGTGATGGCGCTTGCCATGTTCGTCTTGATAGCCGTCGTCGTGCGTCGGGGCACGCCCCCACGATCCATAGATCGATTTGGCCGGACTTGCTTTATTCTTCAGGTCCTGCCACAGATCATACATGTATCCCTGAGCTGTTTTATCTCTGCCATTACAGCGAGATAAGACGGGCTGGTGTTTGGCTTGAGTTGTTGTTTTGTCCCGGCCATGTAGTGGTTGATCAGTCGCATTACACGCTCATGTTACGGGCTCAAGTGGCTCGTCATCGAATTGAGGTAGCAGTTTACGCTTCGGGTAACTTTTGGTTGGGCGCTCGAGCCCATATTCCTCTGCTACCAGCACATTAGTCCATCTAACGTTGAGCAGATCTTGATCAGCTTGAAGCTGTTGCTGCTTCTTTTTCAGGCTCCTTAAGTGGCTCTAAGCCATTGCTTAAAGCGCTCCTGGTCAAGAGGTTCCTCGGGCACGATAAAGTCTTTGTCGCCAAGGCTCACCTCATCCTCGGAGGGTGGAAGGTAGTTACTTTCCTCCATTTGCAGCCTGTTCATCAGGGCTAACTTGCCCATCCTCCCGATCGTCTTGTTTAGAGTTTTGCACGACGGGGTTATCTTGGTCTTCGGCATCCTTCGGAGTGTTGTTCTCTATCATGCCGGTATTGCTATCTTTGCTGCGGCGTGATTTAGAGGGGCGCCGTCGGCGCTTTCGTTGAATCTCGAGAGGTTTATCCTCTACTGGATTTTTCTCATTATCGTTGTCACCCTTCTTGGTTGTATCCACCATGTACACGTCATATGAAGAGGTGGCCATCCAGCGCCCAGTAAATGGCGGGTTTTCGGCTTGCTCCTCTCCGGCATCGTCATCCATACTGTCAATGTTTTCGGAGCCATAATCGAGCATGTCAGTTAAGTTCTCAACTGTGGCGATGAAGTGGGTGGTGGGTGGGATGTAAAGTTCCCCGCTCTCAGCCCCTAGTCTGGGTTGGGCGTCGTTCGAAAGTTGCTCCTCTGTAATCACGAGGGATCGCATCAAGTCCAGAGCCTCGCTTAAAGGCAAGGTTTGTTGAGGGAGAAACGAACCCGTGGAGTGGGGTGGGAAGGGGATTCCTCGGCCGAGCTCACACGACGCTGACTTCGAGAGTTCGGAGCCAGTATCCGGGGAAGGGTCCGGCTTTCTGATGGTTGCCGGTGATACTGCTTCCTCCGGCTCTCTCGCACTGGGCCTAGTGGCCCCAGATAGTCCGGCGAGTTTAGAAATCCCATCTTTGGTCCTAGCAAGGCGCTCCAGCTCTAAGGCCAGAGCAGAAGTTGGGGTCGTGAATCCTTGGAAGATCAAGTCTCCTCGGATATCAGCGACATAATCCATATTTCCAAAACTAATCTGATGTCCTGGGATGTAGCTATCGATCTACTCTAGATGGCCAAGCGAGTTGGCCCCGCAGTGCGAAGCTGCCGAATACGAAGATCTGGCTAGGAAGAAAAACCTCCCCTAGGGCAGTATCGTTGCAGATGATGGATGGAGCCATCAAACCTTTTGACGGCGACACGCTGGAACTCTCAATGAAAGCACCAATGTCGGTGTCAAAACCGGCGGATCTTGGGTAGGGGGTCCCGAACTATGCGTCTAAGGTTGATGGTAACAGGAGACAAGGGACACGAAGTTTTACCCAGGTTAGGGCCCTCTTGATGGAGGTAATACCCTACGTCATGCTTGATTGATATTGATGAGTATGGGGGTTACAAGAGTTGATCTACCATGAGATCGTAATGGCTAAAACCCTAGAAGTCTAGCGTGTATGATTATGATTGCCTCTATGGACTAAACCCTCCGGTTTATATAGACACCAAAGGGGACTAGGGGTGTACAAAGTCAGTTACAAAGAAAGGAATCTTCATATCTGAACGCCAGACTTGCCATCCACGCCAAGGAGAGTCCCATCCGGACACGGGAGAGAGTGTTTTGTCTTTTATCTTCACGGCCCATCAGTCCGGCCCATGTCCAACAGGTCGGACGCCCAAGGATCCCTTAATCCAGGACTCCCTCAGTAAGGCCTTTATTATGCAGAGAAAGTTTGTGAAGAAAAGGTACCTCTTACAGACCCGGATTTGGAGTTCTCCGGGAGCGTTTGCGGATATGCCGCGCAGTGTTGCTGACGCAGCGGAGTTCTTCCGAGCCGAAGAGGGGAGCTCAACGGAGAATCTATTCTGGTTGCAATACCTTGCGCCAGAACATCCGGTGCCCTTTAGCAATCAGCTGAAGCAGCTGACCAAACTGCACAGGGTGGCCGAACTGGCCATGAAAGATTTGATAATCCGTCTATGGCCTGCTGGCGCCCTGCCTAGCAGCTACTTCGGACTCGTGAAGTGGCTGGTCAATGCCTGCCCTCGGCTTGACGCCATCACGCGGTCGGTCTGCATCGAAGGTGCGCGAATGTCATTCGCCCGTGTCAAGGTGTAGTGGTTGAAGATGGATGCCGTCAAGCTCGTGACCGAGGGACCACCCGCGGGTAATGAGCACCGTATGCCCGAGCGGTATTATGAGGATGTCCTGAAGGGATCCCACATTGTAGAGGGCCAGTGTTCAGAAGACATTATCTTTGAATGAGTACCTTCATGTTATCCCATCCTGTAGGATGAAAACAAGGCTGATATGTAATATAATGCTTCCTGTTTATTTAAGAATTTTACCTTCTATGCAGCCGTTTTATTACATCTAAGAGTTGGCCAGTCGTCGACTTCAGCCCCCACGTAGGTGGTACGGGGGTGTTCGGGTTGGAACCTAAACACTCTTGATCCAAGATTTTGGTCCTTGAAGGAGGTGTTTAGCGCAGCGAAACAGGCAATCGGACTATGTGGCTTTATCACCCTCACTTAGCCATAGGAGTTTGACAATAGAAATATAGGTGCAGCCCCTAGTTGGCATTTGTCAATCCGGACTAGGGTGATGTAGACACTTGATCGGGTGGAAGCCGATCCGTCGCATAATGCGGGAAAAAATCGCAAGAGATTTTAACCTCCGAACAACTGACCAGCTCTCGCCGCATCATGACAGTCAGTTTTCGGCTTTCTCTACTAAGGTGCTCATCCGAATAAACCAGGACGCAATCGCAATAGTTCTCCCTTTATTACCCTAGCCGATAGGACGGAACATAGGGTAGCAAGCACAGGAGCCGGGCAACCCAACTATTGACCAAAGACATGATTCGCAACTGATGCATATAATGCTCAATTTGGGGTGCCAAACTATACTATAAAAAGTGTTCGTACTTGTTGCCGTAGTATGGGGTGCAATGAAGCCCCTAGCGAATTAAGGTGTACCAAAGTGTACAGATGCAATCGATAGCGAAATAAAATGAAGTAGAAAGCCAGTGCCACATGAGTTGGGCCGCAAACTATTTTCATTATAATTTGATTAATACATCAAAGCGTATTTGTACAAATAGTGCAGTAAACAACGGGGCTATTTAACATGTCGAGACTAATATGTCCATTTTGCATCATGCTTTTATTTCGATATTTATTGCATTATGGGTTGTTATTACACATTATGTCACAATACTTATGCCTATTCTCTCTTATTTTACAAGGTTTGCATGAAGAGGGGGAAAAGAGCAAATATTAGAGACCTATTCTGCACATCTCCAAAAGTCCTGAAACTTCACGGGAGCATGTTTCAGAATATATAAAAAATATTGGGCGAAAGAAGTACCAGAGTGGGGCCACCCACCATCCACGAGGGTGAGGGGCGCGGCCTACCCCCCTGGGCGCGCCCCCTACCTCATGGGCCCCCTGGTGGCCCTCTGATGCCCATCTTCTGCTATGAGGTCCTTCCACCGAGAAAAAAACATAAGCAAGCTCACGGGACGAAACTCCGCCACCACGAGGCGGAACCTTGGCGGAACCAATCTAGGGCTCTGGCGGAGCTGTTCTATCGGGGAAACTCCCCCCCGGGAGGGGTAAATCATCACCATCATCATCACCAATGATCCTCTCATCGGGAGGGGGTCAATCTCCATCAACATCTTCACCAGCACCATCTCATCTCAAACCCTAGTTCATCTCTTGTATCCAATCTTTGTATCCAAACCTCAGATTGGTACATGTGGGTTGCTAGTAGTGTTGATTACTCCTTGTAGTTGATGCTAGTTGGTTTACTTGGTGGAAGATCATATGTTCAGATCCATTATGCATATTAATACCCCTCTGATTATGAACATGAATATGCTTTTTGAGTAGTTATGTTTGTTCCTTAGGACATGGGAGAAGTCTTGCTATAAGTAGTCATGTGAATTTGGTATTCGTTCGATATTTTGATGAGATGTATGTTGTCATCCCTCTAGTGGTGTCATGTGAACGTCGACTACATGACACTTCACCATTATTAACGAGGAGCAGAAGTTTATGTGTTGCTTCATAAGGGGCTGATTTGGATCCATATGTTTCATGGTATGGTTAGGTTTACCTTAATACTTCTGTTGTAGTTGCAGATGCATGCAATGGGGGTTAATCTTAAGTGGGATGCTTGTCCAAGTAAGGACAGCACCCAAGCACCGGTCCACCCACATATCAGATTATCAAAGTACCGAACGCAAATCATATGAACGTGATGAAAACTAGCTTGACGATAATTCCCATGTGTCCTCGGGAGTGCTTTCCTTCATATAAGAGTTTGTCCAGGCTTGTCCTTTGCTACAAAAAGGATTGGGCCATCTTGCTGCACCTTATTTACTTTTATTACTTGCTACTCGTTACAAATTACCTTGTCACAAAACTATCAGTTACTGATAATTTCAGTGCTTGCAGAGAATACCTTACTGAAAACTGCTTATCATTTCCTTCTGCTCCTCGTTGGGTTCGACACTCTTACTTATCGAAAAGGCTAAGATAGATCCCCTGCACTTGTGGATCATTAAGACTCTTTTCTGGCGCCGTTGCCGGGGAGTGAAGCGCCTTTGGTAGGTGGAATTTGGTAAGGAAAAATTTATATAGTGTGCTGAAATTTACTGTCACTTGTTACTATGGAACATAATCCTTTGAGGGGCTTGTTCGGGGTATCTTCACCCCCGACCAGTAGAGCAAAGAGTTTCTCCTCAACCTACTGAACCTACTGAAAATGTTTACTTTGAAATTCCTTCGGGTATGATAGAGAAACTGCTAGCTAATCCTTTTGCAGGAGATGGAACATTGCATCCCGATTTAGACTTAATCTATGTGGATGAAGTTTGTGGATTATTTAAGCTTGCAGGTATGCCCGAGGATGTCATCAAGAAGAATGTCTTCCCTTTATCTTTGAAGTGAGAGGCATTGACATGGTATAGGCTATATGATGATATGGGATCATGGGACTATAAGCGATTGAAATTGGAATTTCATCAGAAGTTTTATCCTATGCATCTTGTTCATCGTGATCGTAATTATATATATAATTTTTTGCCTCACGAAGGAGAAAGCATCGCTCAAGCTTGGGGGAGGCTTAATTCAATGTTATATTCATGCCCCAATCATGAGCTCTCAAGAGAAATGATTATTCAAAAATTTTATGCTCGACTTTCTCTCAATAATCACTCCATGCTCGATACTTCTTGTATTGGGTCTTTTATGATGAAGACTATTGAATTCAAATGGGATTTATTGGAAAGAATTAAACACAACTCTGAAGATTGGGACCTTGACGAAGGTAAGGAGTCAGGTATAACACCTAAGCTTGATTGTGTTAAATCTTTTATGGATACCGATGTTTTCCATGAATTTAGCACTAAATATGGATTTGGCTCTGAGATAGTAGCTTCTTTCTGTGAATCCTTTGCTACTCATGTTGATCTCCCTAAGGAGAAGTGGTTTAGATATAATCCTCCCATTTAAGTATAAGTAGTTGCACCTATTAAAGTTGAAGAAAAGACTATTACTTATAATGATCCTGTTGTTCCTGCTTCTTATATTGAGAAGCCACCTTTCCCTGTTAGAATAAAGGATCATGCTAAAGCTTCAACTGTAGTCAACAAAAGTAATATTAAGACACCTAAACCCCCTGAGAAAATTAAAGTTGAACCTAAAATTTCTATTGTTAAAGATCTCTTGGCTGATAATATTGATGGGCATGTTATTTACTTCTGCAATGAAGCTGCTAGAATTGCTAGACCTGATGCTAAAAATAAACATAGACCTGTTGTAGGAATGCCTGTTATTTCTGTTAAAATAGGAGATCATTGTTATCATGGCTTATGTGATATGGGTGCTAGTGCAAGTGCAATACCTCATTCCTTATACAAAGAAATTATGCATGATATTGCACCTGCTAAGATAGAAGAGATTGATGTTACAATTAAGCTTGCCAATAGAGATACTATTTCATCAGTTGGGATTGTTAGAGATGTTGAAGTCTTGTGTGGGAAAGTTAAATATCCTACTGATTTTCTTGTTCTTGGTTCCCCACAAGATTGCTTTTGTCCCATTATATTTGGTAGACCCTTCTTGAATATTGTTAATGCTAAGATAGACTGCAACAAGGATATTGTTTCTGTTGGTTTAGGGGATATATCTCATGATGAGTTTAATTTTGATAAATTTAGTAGACAACCCCATGATAAAGAATTGCCTAGTAAAGATGAAATTATTGGTCTTGCTTCTATTGTCGTGCCTCCTACTGATCCTTTAGAACAATATTTGCTAGACCATGAAAATGATATGTTTGTGAATGAAAGAAGTGAAATAGATGAAGTATTCTTTATACAGGGATCTATTCTGAAACACAACTTGCCTGTCGAAATTCTTGGGGATCCTCCTCCACCCAAGGGCGATCCCGTGTTTGAGCTTAAACCATTACCTGATACTCTTAAATATGCTTATCTTGATGAAAAGAAGATATATCCTGTTATTGAAAACTCTAAAGAAGCACCGTGCTACTATTGGATATACTCTTGATGATCTTAAGGGCATTAGCCCCACTCTATGTCAACACAAAATAAATTTGGAGAAAGACGCCAAACCAGTTATTGATCACCAACGACGGCTAAATCCTAAGATGAAAGAAGTGGTAAGAAAGGAAATATAAAGCTCCTTGAAGCAGGTATAATTTATCCCGTTGCTGATAGTCAGTGGCTAAGTCTTGTCCATTGTGTACCTAAGAAGGGAGGTATTACTGTCATTCCTAATGATAAAGATGAATTGATTCGACAAAGAATTATTACAGGTTATAGGATGGTAATTGATTTCCGCAAATTAAATAAAGCTACTAAAAAGGTCATTACCCTTTGCCTTTCATTGATCAAATGCTAGAAATATTATCCAAACATACACATTTTTGCTTTCTAGATGGTTTCTCTGGTTTCTCTCAAATACCTGTGTCAGCTGATGATCAAGAAAAGACTACTTTTACTTCCCTTTCGGTACCTTTGCTTATAGACGTATGTCTTTTGGTTTATGTAATGCACCTACTACCTTTCAAAGATGCATGATGGCTATATTCTCTGACTTTTGTGAAAAGATTTGTGAAGTTTTCATGGATGATTTCTCTGTTTATGGATCCTCTTTTGATGATTTCTTGAGCAACCTTGATTGGGTTTTGCAGAGATGTGAAGAAACTAACCTTGTCTTGAATTGGGAGAAGTGCCACTTTATGGTTAATGAAGGTATTGTCTTGGGGCATAAAATTTTTGAAAGAGGTATTGAAGTTGACAAAGCTAAAGTCGATGCTATTGACAAGATGCCATGTCCCAAGGACATCAAAGGTATAAGAAGTTTCCTTGGTCATGCTGGTTTTTATAGGAGGTTCATTAAGGACTTCTAAAAAAATTCCCGGCCTCTGACTAACCTATTAAAAAAGATATTCCTTTTGTCTTTGATGATGATTGTGTAGAAGCATTTGAAATACTTAAGAAAGCCTTGATTTATGCACCTACTGTTCAGCCACCTGATTGGAATTTACCTTTTGAAATTATGTGTGATGCTAGTGATTATGATGTAGGTGTTGTTCTAGGACAAAGAGTTGATAAATAATTAGATGTTATTCAATATGCTAGTAAAAATCTAGAGAAGGCCCAGAGAAATTATGCTACTACTGAAAAGGAATTCTTAGCAGTTGTTTTTGCTTGTGATAAGTTCAGACCTTATATTGTTGATTCTAAAGTAACTATTCACACTGATCATGCTGCTATTAAATATCTTATGGAAAAGAAAGATGCTAAACCTAGACTTATTAGATGGGTTCTCCTGCTACAAGAATTTGATTTGCATATTATTGATAGAAAGGGAGCTGAGAACCCCGTTGCAGACAACTTATGTAGGTTAGAGAATGTTCTTGATGACCCACTACCTATTGATGATAGCTTTCCTGATGAAAAATTAGCTATCATAAATGCTTCTCATACTGCTCCATGGTATATTGATTATGCTAATTACATTGTTGCTAAATTTATACCACCTAGTTTCACATACCAGCAAAAGAAAACATTCTTCTATGATTTAAGACATTACTTCTGGGATGACCCACACCTTTATAAAGAAGGAGTAGATGGTGTTATTAGATGTTGTGTACCTGAGCATGAACGGGAATAGATCCTACGTAAGTGTCACTCTGAAGCTTATGGGGGACACTATGCTGGAGATAGAACTACACCTAAGGTATTGTAATCCGTTTTTTATTGGCCTACTCTCTTCAAGAATGCCCGTAAGTTTGTCTTATCTTGTGATGAATGTCAAAGAATTGGTAATATTAGTAGACGTCAAGAAATGCCTATGAATTATTCACTTGTTATTGAACCGTTTGATGTTTGGGGCTTTGATTATATAGGACCTTTTCTTTCCTCTAATGGGTATACACATATTTTAGTTGATGTTGATTACGTTACTAAGTGGGTAGAAGCTATTCCAACTAGTAGTGCTGATAATAACACCTCTATTAAGATGCTTAAAGAAGTTATTTTTCCGAGGTTTGGAGTCCCTAGATATTTAATGACTGATAGTGGTTCACATTTTATTCATGGTGCCTTCCGTAAAATGCTTGCTAAGTATGATGTTAATCATATAATTACATCTCCTTATCACCCACAGTCTAGTGGTCAAGTAGAATTGAGTAACAGAGAACTCAAATTAATTTTGCAAAAGACTGTTAATAGATCTAGAAAGAATTTGTCCAAGAAACTTGATGATGCATTATGGGCTTATAGAACTGCATACGAAAATCCTATGGGTATGTCTCCTTATAAAATGGTTTATGGAAAATCATGTCACTTACCTCTCGAATTAGAACATAAGGCATATTGGGCCGTTAAAGAGCTCAATTATGATTTCAAACTTGCCGGTGAGAAGAGGTTATTGGACATTAGCTCACTTGATGAATGGAGAACCCAGGCTTATGAGAATGCCAAACTGTTCAAAGAAAAAGTTAAAAGATGGCATGATAAAAGGATACAAAAGTGTGAGTTTAATGTAGGTGATTATGTAATATTATACAACTCTTGTTCAAGATTTTTTGCAGGCAAACTTCTCTCTAAATGGGAAGGTCCTTACGTTATCGAGGAGGTCTATCGTTCAGGTGCCATAAAAATCAACAACTTCGAAGGCACAAATCCGAAGGTGGTGAATGGTCAAAGAATCAAACATTACATCTCAGGTAACCCCATAAATGTTGAAACTAATGTTATTGACCGTGACCCTGGAGGAATACATAAGGGACACTTTCCAGAACGTTTCAGACTCCGAAAAGGAATAGGTACGTGGTACGGTAAGTAAACCGACTCCAAAATAGTTCTAATGGCAATTTTTCTCTGTTTTGAAATATTTAAGAAAATAGGAAAATAAGAAGCAGACCGAAAAGGACACGAGGCTTCCACGAGGGTGGAGGGCATGACCTACCCCCCTGGGCGCGCCCCCTGCCATGTGGGCACCTCATGCACTCTCCGGACTCCGTTTTCTTGCACGATACTTCTTTTGGTCGGTAAAAATTCACTACATAATCTCCCGAAGGTTTTGACCACAGTATCATGCAAATATCGCTTGTCTTTGTTTCGATCTATTTTTCTGACAGATCTAGGTCTCCATGTCGTCTTCAAGTGCCCCAGAGACAAGTTCTTCGAGAAGGTCATCAACCCCTACCTCGCGGAGGTGCTGCAACACCATCAAACCATTGAGATGCATGAGGCGTTGTTGCACATTCGCGATGTTGAGGGACCAAGGAGGACCGGAAGCACGGAGACAAGGCTTGAGGCATTGGAGCAATAAGTTTTCGAGTGTCAGGAGATGGTGGAGCGTGGACTCGACTGCAATCACATAATGATCACGTAGTTCACCAACAACCACAAGATGGACGCCAAGGACATTGGGGAGGTCATCGTCAAGATTTAGAAGAAAATTGAGCGCCTCCAAGCCCAGATCTATGACCTGCAAAACCAAAACTGTGAGTATGAATATAGATTCAAGAGGATGAGTTTGGCTGCAGATTTGAGGATCCCGGAGACTCGATCATCCTTCTATGATGGTGAGCCTATGGCTTGGAAGATGGACGACAAGCCTACATCGTCAACAACTCCTTCATCACCACCTCCGAGGAAGGAAACATAAACACATCGGTATGGGCACTCCCCTTGACTACTGCCAAGCTTGGGGGAGTTCCCCGGTATCGTATCACCATCATACCTTTTATCTTTACCTTTTTCTTAGTTCGATCCTTTTGATAATATCTTGATCTAGTAGAATAAAGTTTTAGTATGATCTAGTTGTGAGTTTTGCTTTATGATCCTTCTATGTAATCGAGTCCGTGAGCTATATATAATAAAGATTAGTGTTGAGTCAAGGGCTTGATTATTTTGCTATGATCTTGAGGGAATGAAATAAAAGAGAAGAAGTAAAAAGAAATAAAGAGATCATATGGGTCTTATGGAGAGTAATGACTTCACATATAAAGCATATGATGAATAAAAGTTGTTGAGAGTTGACAAACATAGTTTTGGTCAACATTGCAATTAATAGGAAGTAATAAAGAAAGAGAGGTTCACATATAAATATACTATCTTGGACATATTTTATAATTGTGAGCACTCATTAAAGTATGATATGCTAAAGAGTTGACGTTGGACAAGGAAGACAACGTAATGGGTTATGTTTTCTTACATCTGAGATAAATTATATTGTCATGGATCATCCAACATGTTGAGATTGCCTTTCCCTCTCTTGCTAGCCAATTCTTTGCACGAAGTAGAGATACTACCTGTGTTTCCAAATATCCCTAAACCCAGTTTTGCCATGAGAGTCCAGCATATCTACCTATGGATTGAGTAAGATCCTTCAAGTCAGTTGTCATCTGTTCATGCAATAAAAAATTTGGTCTCTAAATATGTATGACTTATTAGTGTGGAGAAAATAAGCTTTATACGAACTTGTGATATGGAAGAAATAAAAGCGACGGACTGCATAATAAAGGCCCATATCACAAGTGGCAATATAAAGTGACGTTCTTCTGCATTAAGATTTCGTGCATCCAACCATAAAAGCGCATGACAACCTCTGCTTCCCTCTCCGAAGGGCCTATCTTTTACTTTTATCTTCTACCTTATATAAGAGTCATGGTGATCTTCACCTTTCCTTTTTACATTTTATCGTTTGGCAAGCACAATGTGTTGGAAAGATACTGATATATATGGCTAATTGGATGTGGGTTTGCATGAACTATTATTGTTGACATTGCCCTTGAGGTAAAACGTTGGGAGGCAAAACTATAAGCCCCTATCTTTCTATGTGTCCGATTAAAACTTCATACCCATAAATATTGCGTGATTGTTAGCAATTGTCAAAGACTAAATGATAGTTGAGTATGTGGACTTGCTAAAAAGCTCTTATATTGACTCTTTCCTATGTTATGATAAATTGCAATTGCCTCGGTGACTGAGATTACAGTTTGTTGGTTCTCAATGAAGTTTATGATTCATACTTGAAATGGTGATTGAATTGTTACTTTAGCATAAGAGATCATATGACAATATATATATATATATGTTGTTGTTCTAAGAATGATCATGATGCCCTCATGTCTGTATTTTATTTTATCGACACCTGTATCTCTAAACATGTGGACATATTTTTCGATTTTAGCTTTCGCTTGAGGACAAGCGAGGTCTAAGATTGGGGGAGTTGATACGTCAATTTTGCATCATGCTTTTATATGGATATTTATTGCATTATGGGCTGTTATTACACATTATGTCACAATACTTATGCATATTCTCTCTTATTTTACAAGGTTTGCATGAAGAGGGGGAATGCCGGGAGCTGGAATTCTGGGCTGGAAAAGGAGCAAATATTAGAGACCTATTCTGCACATCTCCAGAAGTCCTGAAACTTCACGAGAGCATGTTTTAGAATATATAAAAAAATATTGGGCGAAAGAAGTACCAGAGGGGGGCACCCACCGTCCACAAGCGGGGCGCGCCCTACCTCCCTGGGCATGCCCCCTGCCTCGTGGGCCCCCTGGTGGCCCTCTGATGCCCATCTTCTGCTATATGAGGTCTTTCGTTCGAGAAAAATCATAAGCCAGCTCACGGGACAAAACTCCGCCGCCACGAGGCGGAACCTTGGCGGAACCAATCTAGGGCTCCGGCGGAGCTGTCCTGCCAGGAAAACTTCCCTCTGGGAGGGGGAAATCATCACCATCGTCATCACCAATGATCCTCTCATTGGGAGGGGGTCAATCTCCATCAACATCTTCACTAGCACCATCTCATCTCAAACCCTAGTTCATCTCTCGTATCCAATCTTTGTATCCAAACCTCAGATTGGTACCTGTGGGTTGCTAGTAGTGTTGATTACTCCTTGTAGCTAATGCTAGTTGGTTTACTTGGTGGAAGATCATATGTTCAAATCCATTATGCATATTAATACCCCTCTGATTATGAACATGAATATGCTTTCTGAGTAGTTACGTTTGTTCCTGAGGACATGGGAGAAGTCTTGCTATAAGTAATCATGTGAATTTGGTATTCGTTCGATATTTTGATGAGATGTATGTTGTCATCCCTCTAGTGGTGTCATGTGAACGTTGACTACATGACACTTCACCATTGTTTGGGCCTAGAGGGAGGCATTGGGAAGTAATAAGTAGATGATGGGTTGCTAGATTGACAGAAGCTTAAACCCTAGTTTATGTGTTGCTTCGTAAGGGGCTGATTTGGATCCACATGTTTCTTGGTATGGTTAGGTTTACCTTAATACTTCTGTTGTAGTTGCGGATGGTTGCAATGGGGGTTAATCATAAGTGGGATGCTTGTCCAAGTAAGGACAGTACCCAAGCACCGGTCCACCCACATATCAGATTATCAATGTATCGAACGCGAATCATATGAATGTGATGAAAACTAGCTTGACGATAATTCCCATGTGTCCTCGGGAGCGCTTTCCTTCGTATAAGAGTTTGTCCAGGATTGTACTTTGCTACAAAAAGGATTGGGCCATCGTGCTGCACCTTATTTACTTTTATTACTTGCTACTCGTTACAAATTACCTTATCACAAAACTACCTGTTACCGATAATTTCAGTGCTTGCAGAGAATACCTTACCGAAAACTTCTTATCATTTGCTTCAGCTCCTCGTTGGGTTCGACACTCTTACTTATCTAAAAGGCTACGATAGATCCCCTTCACTTGTGGGTCATCAAAGACCAAGGGGGAGCTTCACGTGGGTCCTGTAAACAGGTAGAGTGATCATCAAGAAGACCACCTAGACATTCCCCCACACCTCAATGCTACTTGCCACCTTGGTATATCCATCCTTCGAAAGGATCGATGATCAGGCCGTTGAGAGGGACCTGTGGAAGAGAAACCTGAAAAGGATAAAAAGAAAAGGGAAAATATGTGTGTCCGAGGAGGGTCGAGCCGTATTATGGACCACAATCGAGTTACGCCTCCGTCTTTGCCCATGGTATTTGGAGAGCGTAGTTATGTACGCGTGTTACGTATGCCGCTATGTGTTCGGGACTGAGACAGAGACCAAATCACTAGTCGAACTCATGATGAGCTGGACTGTCCTGCTGCGGGGTAGTCCGAACTTGTTTGACAGTGTGTAGCGACCATACATCAAACAGTCTGATCTCTGTGCTCCGGTGTCATCCCTGGATCAGTAATGCTGACACCACACAGTACTCGGAGGATTTATAACATAGTAGCAATCGCAAACTTATTACATCGAGTGTCTCAAAAGAGAACTTATTACAATAAATATGGCTTAAGGCCATCTAATAACGATAACAACGGAAGGCTTGGAAGATAAGTGAGTCCATGAACTCCAACGGCATCACTGAGTATAGAAACACGACATAAACTCCTTAATCATCGTCTGAAAAGTCTGCAACATTAACGTTGCAGCCCGAAACGGGTCAGCACATGGAATATGCTGGCAAGGTAACACATAGAGAGTAATGGAATGAAACAGCTATACTATATGCATATTTGGCTAGTGGAAAGCTCTATGGTTACATTTTTGCGTAAAGCCAATTTTTTCCTACTTCAAAGGAATAAATTTATTTAACTATCATGGTAGTTGTTAAACATTGAGAATGGTTGACAGCATTCTCAATCCCAATTAAACATCATCATTAAACATAACCCAACAAAATTAATTTAGAGTAACATGTTGAGATTCACATGATAATCCAGGTACTAGATACTCAAGATGTCCATAACCGGGGACACGGCTAATCATGATTAGTTTATTACACTCTGCAGAGGTTTGCGCACTTTTCCCCACAAGAC
Source organism: Triticum dicoccoides (assembly GCF_002162155.2). Taxonomy (NCBI): domain Eukaryota; kingdom Viridiplantae; phylum Streptophyta; class Magnoliopsida; order Poales; family Poaceae; genus Triticum; species Triticum dicoccoides. The sequence goes on along the minus strand of NC_041386.1, from coordinate 131,436,043 downwards.
TCGATCGCCTCCGTTTGGTTTCTCGCACTACATGGTGTTTGAGAAGACGGATGACCGAGACATAGTCTTTCAGAAGCGCTAGCACCTTACGATCGGGTAGACCGTACCACCTACATCCCTACATCTGCTAGTCTACCACTGTAAGAGTTCATACGACTTAGTCAACTATGCTAGAGCCCATAATAGCTTGTGGCTGCACACGGAAGTTTCTAGTATGAATAGTCTCATGATCCCTTTGAGCCTGGGTGGCGGTCCAAAAGAAAATAGGCAAGTCCTGGAATACCCAGGTGCCTCAATCCACCCAGATGTGTGTTTAAGTTGCCACCTTAGATAAACCATTAATTAATCAAAACTCACATCTTTCATGGATATCACTCACCCAATCCACGTCTACTAGCATAGCATGGCATAATAAGCAAACGTAGAAGTAACTCCCAAAGGTTTGATAATAAACATGTAATAGGTACTTCCTCATCTACTTCCCATCCCACAATTTAGTTAGATCCTAACCATGCAATGTGTGACGATTGATCTAATGCAATAAAACTGGGTAGTAGGAAAGGTATGATCAAAGTGTTACTTGCCTTGCTGATGATCCGGGAAACCTAGCGATTCGAAGTAACAAGCGGCGCACTCCGGGTATTCTATCGCAGACAAACAAACAAGCATACAATAAGTACTCATCTAATGCATGGGTAAAACTCAAATAAGAGATCTAACCAGAAGGTTCAACTTAAGAACTCCGGTTGGCAAAAATAATCAAATCGAACGAAGCAACAAAAGTTAAACGGCGAAAGAAAACAACTTCGGTCTACTAATCTGAATCTAGGGCAATTTTTACAGTAGCAAAATCTTGTTTAAGTTGGTTAACCGGATAGAGGGTTTCGAGACGAAACTCTAGGCGCTTGAATCGCCTGATTCCGATAAATGAGCGAAAAGTTATACTAAAACAAAAATCGGATCAGGAACCGCGATCAGAAAAATCACGGATTTAATCCGAGAAAAAGAAAAATGATGAACGTTCGCTAGAACGAATGAACAGACGAACGCTCACTATCTAAATAAACCGGAAAACGATCTATTAAAAAACGAATCTAAAAAAACCGACGGAAAAACCGAACGGTTTTTCAAAAAAAATAAAAAAACGGCACGGATTTTGAGGCGGCGGCGAGCGTGCGGGGGCAGCTCGGGCTAGGGTTAGCTCTGGCTGGGCCTCCCCCCCGGCTTAAATAGCCTAACGGGCTGGGAGTCCTTGTCGGACACGGCCCTAGGTCGGTTCGTTTTTTTTAAGTATCACGGGTAGAAGAAAAATAAAAAGAAATACTAAATGGACTCCAAAAATTCCGAAATAAATTTTCACGGGCTTCTAAAATCAAGCCGCACAAGGTGAACATTTATTTGGGACCTAAATGCAAATTTGAAAAACGCATATTTTTCCTAAAATCAAATAAAACACCGAAAAACTCCGAAATAAAAACTTATTTGATTTTATTATTAAATACTCAATATTTCTTTATTTTGGGAAAGTCATTTTATTCCCTCTCTCATATTTTTGTAATAGAAATAATTGATGATAAAATAAATAAAATCAAATGATCCTATTCTCAAAATTTGAGAAAACTCAAATATGAAAATAACGATATCCCCAACTCTCTTCGTGGGTCATTGAGTTGCGTAGAATTTCTAGGATCAACCAAAATGCAAAATAAAATATGATATGCAATGATGATCTAATGTATAACATTCCAAATTGGAAATTTGGGATGTTACACAGTGTCCGGGAGCTTGGCCGCCGAATTAAAATTCTTCTTGATAAGGCCGCTCTATACTTCCGCTGCTAGGGTCGTGGTGTGCTCCTCGGTACAAAGGGAGCGTTCCGTGTTTCCATTGACTGTTATGACACCGCATGGTCCGGGTATCTTGAGTTTGAGATAAGAATAGTGCGGCACCGCATTGAATCGAGCAAATGTGGTTCGCCCGAGCAGTGCGTGATAGCCGCTGCAGAAAGGGACGATATCGAAGATCAAATCTCCGCATCGGAAGTTGTCCGGGGATCCGAAGACGACTTCCAATGTGATTGAGCCTGTGCAGCGGGCCTCTACGCCTAGTATTACTCCTTTAAAGGTACTTTTTGTGGGCTTGATCCTTGATGGATCGATGCCCATCTTGCGTATTGTGTCCTGATATAGTAGGTTGAGGCTGCTACCACCATCCATGGGGACGCGCGTAAGGTGGAACCCATCAATGATTGGGTCGAGGACCAATACGGCTAAACGCCCTGACGGATACTGGTCGGATGATCCCTGCGATCGAAGGTGATCAGATAGGACGACCATGGGTTGAATTTTGGGGTAACTGGCTCTATCGCGTAGACATCCCTGAGCGCTCCTTTGTGCTCCCTTTTGGGTATATGGGTAGCCTATATCATGCTCACCATCCTAACCTGGGGGGGGGACTTCTTATGTCCCCCTGTGTTTGGCAGACGGGGCTCCTCATTGTCATTCTCACTTTGCAACCCCTTCTCCTTGTCTTTGGCATTTAACTTGCCGGCCTATTTAAATACCCAACAACTCCGATAGGTATGATTGGCTGGTTTATCGGGGGTATCATGGATCTGACATGGACGATCGAGTATGCAGTCTAAGCTAGAAGAGCCCAGATTGTTCCTTTTATATGGCTTCTTCCGTTGACCGGACTTGGAGCCATTGAATCTGGCATTGACCGCCATGTTATCAGTATTGTCACCAATGTTTCGACGCTTATGCCTGTTGTGTCGGGGCTCGCCGTTGCTATTCTTGGCTCCGGAGGTGCCAGGTTCGCTTGTATTATTATTTCTACGGGCTAGCCAACTATCTTCGCCCGCACAAAAGAGGGTAATAAGTGCCGTGAGGGACGCCATGGACTTCGGCTTTTCTTGGCCAAGGTGTCGGGCGATCCATTCGTCGCGGATGCTATGTGTCGGTGTCAAAACCGGCAGATCTCGGGTAGGGGGTCCTGAACTGTGCGTCTAGGCCGGATGGTAACAGGAGGAAAGGGACACGAAGTTTTACCCAGGTTCGGGCCCTCTCGATGGAGGTAAAACCCTACGTCCTACTTGATTAATATTGATGATATGGGTAGTACAAGAGTGGATCTACCACGAGATCAGAGAGGCTAAACCCTAGAAGCTAGCCTATGGTATGATTGTTGATGTGTATGTTGTCCTACGGACTAAAACCCTCCGGTTTATATAGACACCGGAGAGGGTTAGGGTTACATAAAGTCGGTTAAAATGGTAGGACATCTGAACATCCGTATCGCCAAGCTTGCCTTCCACGCCAAGGAAAGTCCCTTCCGGACACGGGACGGGGTCTTGAATCGTGTATCTTCATAGTCCAGGAGTCCGGCTGAAGGTATAGTTCGGCTATCTGAACACCTCCTAATCCAGGACTCCCTCAGTAGCCCCTGAACCAGGCTTCAATGACGAGGGTCCGGCGCGCAAATTGTCTTTGGCATTGCAAGGCGGGTTCCTCCTCCAAGTACTTCATAGAAGATTTTAAACACAAAGATAGTGTCCAGTTCTGCAAAATAAGTTTCCACATATTGCCATAGAGTGAATAATAATATTTACACAAATCTAATCTGCTGACGTATTCCGTGGTATGACACACCACGGCCAAGCCTTTATCCGAGTCGTTTCATTATCCCACCTCAGCGCGTCATGCGAGGCGGTTTCCATGGCACGTCTTGTCAAAGCAGAGATCGTGTCCCCTTATTCCGGGATTATCATCAACACGGGCATGGGTAACCCAACCGCGCCTTTGATTACGGCGCTTGGAGATAAGCAAGTTTTACCAGGCTGGTGGGGACATGTAGTCGCGTCCACCCATATAAGGGGATAAGGATCCACCTTTTCACCCACGCCTTCTTCCTCCTTTGCCTATCCATTCTTGCGCACTCGAGCTCCAGCGCCCAAGTCTGCACTACCACCTCAACCTTCTCCAGTCATGTCCGGAGCGGGAGGCAAGTGGATGGTCTCCTCCGTCACGGAGGGACACATCAAAAAGCTGAGGAAGGCCGGATATCTGGCTAGCGACATCGCGCACCGGCTTCCCGAAAGGGGGTAGCTCATCCCCACTCCTGGGCCCCATGAGAGGGTGGTATTCCTCCCCCATTTCCTCCGCGGACAGGGCTTCCCTCTGCATCCATTTGTCCGGGGGCTCATGTTCTACTATGGCCTGGATCTCCATGATCTGGCCCCGAACTTCGTCCTCAACATCTCAGCGTTTATCGTCGTGTGTGAGGCTTTCCTCCGTATCCACCCCTATTTCGGCCTATGGCTTAAGACTTTCAACGTCAAGCTGAAGGTGGTGCGCGGCAGCCAGGCGGAGTGTGGTGGTGCCATGGTTGGCAAGATGGCCAACATCCTGTGGCTCGAGGGATCCTTCATGGAGACCCTGAAGGGGTGGCAATCATGGTGGTTTTACGTCACGGAGCCGCGTGACGCCGAATGGGTCGCACCCCCTAAGTTTCGATCCGGCCCCCCTACGCGGCTCATCTCCTGGAAGGAGACAGGCCTGTCTTGGGGTAAAAAAGGAGAACTGACCGGACTCCAAACATGCATCCAAACCCTGGTGGACAAGAAGCTCAAGCTTGTCAACGTAATCGAGGTTATGCTCATCCGCCTGATCCTCCCGTGTCAACGACGGGCCTTCAATCTGTGGGAGTTCGACCCGGCCCAACATCGAACTCTAAACAGGCTCTTCGACACGATGTACGAAGATGCCTGGAGGATGCTTTTCAAGGGATCCCGCATCCACAGCCGAGGATCGCGGATTCAGTACTCAGCATCACGCTCATGCAGTAAGCTCTTTTTGTCCTTTTACAGGGTATCAGTTTTTCATAGGTTGACTCTATGCGGGATCTAAACTCCCTTATCTTTGACAGGATTGGGAGGTGACGTCCGGACAGATCAACTGTCCGGCTCCTTTGCCCGAAGGCCTAGCGGACGCTCGCTTGGCGAAGCTGCTGGTTCCGGCGGCCTATGTGGTGCCAGAGAAGAAGGCCACAAAAAGGGCCACGGGGACTCGAAAGAGTGCCCGGCGCCAGGAGGTGTCGGATTCATCATCCGACCGTCCTGAAGCGCCTTCCTCTCGTGAAGACGAGGAGGAAGAAGAAGAAACCTCTCCCCCTCCAGCGGGAGGAGAGAAGAAAAGGAAGGCCGCCCTCTCTGAGGAGGCCGGAGGGTCCAAGAAGGGGAAAACCCTTCCTCCGGACTACTCCACCGACGCTGACGATGGCGGAGATGAGTGGCAGCCCAGGGCCAAGCCCCTGGCGAGATCGTAAGTATCCGGATACCGGAGTAATTCATAGTATTCGTTTTTTGCACAGCTTTCCCTTATGTCGAATATGTTCATGCAGCCCACCCGAAGACTAGATCGACGCATCGTCGAGTGGCTCACTGGACTCGACGGACATGAACTCGCTTCCGACGGCTGCCTCGCCCCGCCCTACGGACGACACCGAAGTGTTGTCCCAACAGGTTCCAAGCATGGAGGAGGTGGTCCCGGAGGCGCCGCAAGGCGACCTCCCGGACTCCAGAAGTAAAGGGGATGAAACCCCCCAGGGCTCCAAGTCCGGCTCTAGACCGGACACTGCTCCGGAACCTTCAAAGGTTCCGGAGTCCGGCGGGGGGCCTCCTTCCAAGAGGAGCAAGTCCACCGTGCCGGTGGCCCCCGTCCAACCGGAGGCGCTGGACAATATGTTGGAGGCGCTCCAAGGCGCCTCCATCGACGAGGAGCACCGCGCTATTATGAGTGCGGTGGTCCGGAAGGTTCAGTCCGCTAAGAGCGGACTGACTGAAGCTTGTACTAGCCTTTTGACAGACTTTGAGGTAAGTAAATAATGTGTAAATAATATTACCGCATAAACAGTAGCCCCTGATGCTCTGTTGGGCGTTTGGGAAGAAAAGCCGAATAGAGGATCAAAGAATTCGCAGGAGTCTCACAAAAGGAGTCAATATACATATGCAGGCTTCTCTGCTGGCGTCCGCCGTACTGACTGCGGAAGTGGACACGCTGAAGTGGAGCCTCGAGAAGTCTGAGCAAGTGCTCGGGCGTGCGAAGAAGCAGCTCGAGGAGAAGGAAGGTAAGAAATACCTTCGTTGAATGTGTATATATAAAAAAGGTGCAATTGCAAGAAATGACAGGATTAACATAGCTATTTTAGGGGCCACATCTGAGGTGGCGACCCTTAAGCAGGCGATGCTCGAGGCGGGGAAGAGTGCGACCGCAGAGCGGACCCTGCGGGAGAGGTATGAGGCCGAGGTTGGCAAGGTGCAGCAAGAGCTCCAGGTTCTCATGAAGAAACATGAGAGTTTGGAGCTTGACTCGAAGACGCGAGCATCCGAGCTTGCGGCGGCTATTGAAAATGCCAAGTCTGCCAAGACCGAATCCTAGAAGACCCTCCAGGAGTTGGATGAGGTGAAGAAGATAGCGGCGGGTAAGGCATTCTTTATGCAAAGTAAACACATAAACGTGAGTTACTTGATACTTACCCGAATCCGGAGCTCTCCAGGGGCATTTCCAGATCTTCCCCAGAGTTTATCCTATGCCGCCGCATTCTATCGAGCCGAGGAGGGCGGCTCGATGGAGAAGGTGTTCTGGTCTCAGTATGCTGAGGCCGGACACCCCGTGCCCCTGAGCGACCAGCTGAAGCAACTGGTCGAGCTCCACAAGGCGGCTGAACAGGCCATGAAGGGCCTCCTAGTTCGGCTGTGGCCTGGAGAGGCTCCGCCTGGGAGCTATTTCGGGCTGGTGCGGCGGCTGGTGGAGGCCTGTCCAAGGCTCGAAGTTATCAAGCGCTCTGTCTGTATTGAAGGTGCCTGTAGGGCCTTTTCCCGTGCTAAGGTGCACTGGGGCAAGCTGGATGCGGAGAAGCTTGTAAAGGATGGGCCACCAGCGGGGAAAGAGCATCGCAAGCCTGAAAATTACTATAAGGATGTTCTGTAGGGTGCCCGCCTTGTGGCGGATGAATGTACCCGGGATGTAATTTTTGAGTAAAACTCGCTCGTTTTTGTCCTGTGCGCTGAAAACTTGTTCATATGCGCTGAGCAGTGCTGCTTGAATTTAAAATATTACCTTCTGTGCGGCTGTTTATAAATACTGAGAGATGGCGAGTCGTCGGCTTCTGCCCCCTTGCTGCTAGTGCTGGGGTGTTCGGGGATAAACCTGGGCGCTCTTTGTCCCATATTTGGGTCCTTCGAGGGAGGTGCTCAGACCAACGAACGAGTCAATCGGACTATAATGCGTGAACACTCTCACTTAGCCATAGAATTCTACAATTTTAAATTTCGATGAAGCCCCTAGTATTCAGAAGACCGAGTTCGGGGCACTATCCACGCCTTGGCCGGACAGAGCCGACTCCTCGCCCTAAGCGGCATAAGTCTTTAGGGACTCGAAAAAACCTCTCGAACAGCGACCAGCTTTCACTTCATCATGACAGTCAGTTTTAGCTTTCTCCACTGAGGTGCTCGGCCCAGCTCAACTGGGGCACAATCGCAGTGGTTCTCGTAGTGCTACCTTAGCCGATATAGCGGAACGTAAGGCACCAAAACATAGGAGCCGGCAAAACCCAACTATTGACCCAAGACATGATTCGGAGCCGATGCATATAATGCTATAAGTTCGGGGTGCCGCACTTGTGGAAGTGTTCGGACTTCTCACACCATATTGAGGGGTGTTAAAAGCCCCTGGCATATTTTGGTCGTACCAAGTTGTACGGGTGCATCATGTCGTTAAGGAACATTTATTTATAAAAAGATAACGCAAAAATAGACAAAAGCTATGCATTGTTTATTAAAAATAGATGTGATCAAAGCAGAACGATACAAGTAATACGATAAACGAAAAGTTGGACTATTTAACATGTCTGCTCCAGGGGCAAGCTGCAGAATAGTATGCGAAACAGGTATACTGCTCGTGATAGAGACCACCTGGGATTTCCGAAATGCGGCATGGCTTGTCTGCTTCCCTGGTTCTTGCATCATTTGTGCGGCAATTGAACTGCCGAACAGGCCTTCCGAAGAGTAGAGTCCTGGAAGTAAGAGAAAAGTAAAAAAATATCGGCAGCCCCTGGTACGGTTTAAGCCGTGTTTTGGGTGTGCCGTGATGGTGCCCCTCCCCCTATGCCCATGGTATTTCTAGAGCGTAGTTATGTACGCGAAGTACTAGCATCGCCTTTTTGTGAGGGTTGGGGTTGGGGCCACATTGCTACGCTTGCTCGGAACGTGCCAGTCGGTCTTGTTGTAGGTTACTCCGGGTGCGCTTGACGGTGTCCGGACGTTTAATGGCTGGACTGGAGAACTGCCTGGAGAAGCTGCTTTGTACTTCCGCTGCACGGGCCGCCGTGTGCTCCTCCATTCGGAGGGAGCGTTCGGTGTTTCCATTGACCCTAATTACTCCACGAGGGCCTGGCATCTTGAGCTTAAGGTATGCATAGTGTGGTACCGCATTGAATTTGGCGAATGCGGTTCATCCGAGCAGTGCATGATAGCCACTGCGGAGTGGGACTATGTCGAAGATCAATTCCTCGCTTCGGAAATTATCCGGGGATCCGAAGACCACTTCAAGTGTGACTGATCCTGTACAGTTGGCCTCTACACCTGGTATTACGCCTTTAAAGGTCGTTTTGGTGGGCTTAATCCTCGAGGGATCGATGCCCATTTTTCGCACTGTATCCTGGTAAAGCAGGTTCAGGCTGCTACCACCGTCCACGAGGACTCTAGTGAGATGAAGTCCATCGATAATTGGGTCTAGAACCAATGAGGCAAATCCGCCATGACGGATGCTAGTGGGATGGTCTCTTCGATCAAAGGTGATCGGGAAGGAGGACCATGGGTTGAACTTTGGGGCGACTGGCTCTACCGCGTATACATCCCTTAACGCACGCTTCCTCTCCCTTTTGGGGACGTGGGTGGTGTATATCATGTTCACTGTCCGCACTTGTGGGGGAAAACCCTTCTGTCCATTGTTGTTCGGCGGCCGGGGCTCCTCGTCGTCATCGTTATGCAACCCCTTGTCTTCATTGTCGGCGCTTAACTTGCCTGCCTGCTTGAACACCCAACAGTCCCTGTTGGTGTGATTGGCCGGCTTTTCGGGGGTGCGATGTATTTGGCACAAGCGGTCGAGTATTCGGTCCAAGCTGGACGGGCCCCTAGGATTCCTTTTGAAAGGCTTTTTCCACTGACCGGATTTAGAGCCTCTGAATCCGGCATTAACTGCCGTATCCTTAGCATTGTCGCCGTTAATGCGGCGCTTCTGCTTGTTGCGACGCGACATGCCACTAATGTCCCTGGTGTCCGAACTACCAGGGTTCTTGGTCATATTGTTGCTACAAGCAAGCCAGCTGTCTTCTCTCGTGCAAAAGCGGGTCATGAGTGTCATGAGTGCTGCCATAGATTTCGGCTTTTCCTGTCCTAGGTGCGGGCAAGCCACTCGTCACGGATGTTGTGCTTGAAGGCTGCTAGGGCCTCTGCGTCCGGACAGTCGACTATTTGATTTTTCTTTCTGAGGAGCCGTGTCCAGAATTGCCTGGCCGATTCATCTGGCTTCTGAATTACGTGGCTTAGGTCATCGGCGTCTGGGGGTCGCACATAAGTTCCCTGGAAATTGTCGAGGAATGTGGCTTCCAGGTCCTCCCAACAACTGATTGATCCTATTGGCAAGTTGTTAAGCCAATGTCGAGCTGGTCCTTTAAGCTTGAGTGGGAGGTATTTGATGGCGTGGAAATCGTCGCCGCGGGCCATATGGATATGAAGGAGATAATCCCTGATCCATACTACAAGATCTGTGGTGCCATCATATGATTCGATATTTATGGGTTTGAAACCCTCGGGGATTTGATGATCCATTATTTCGTCTATGAAACATAGTGGGTGTGCGGCGCCTCTGTACTGGGCTATGTCATGACGTAGCTCCAATGAGCTTTGTCTATTGTGTTTGGCCCTGCCGAATTTGTGGCCGGCGTGACGGTTACCGTCTCGAGCCGTGGGGCGCCCACGCGATCCTTAGATCGATCTTTTTTGCCTTGCCTTGTCCTCCAACATGTCTCGTAAGTCCGGCGCATACTCCCGTACCTTGGTACGGGTGCGACTTAAGTGGAGGGCCGAGAGGCCTCTCTGTCGCGGCTACGAGGCGGCCGGTCGGCCGCATCAAGTGCTTCCTCCTCTAATCAGGGTAGCAACCTGCACTTTGGGTAGCTCTTGGAGGGGCGTTCGAGTTTATGCTCTTCGGCCGCAAGGACTTCAGTCCATCTGTCGACTAGCGAATCTTGATCAGCTTTAAGCTGTTGCTGTTTTTTCTTGAGGCTTCTTGCCATGGCCATAAGCCTGCGTTGAAAACGCTTTTGTTCGACGGGATCCTCTGGCACGACGAATTTGTCGTCGTCGAGGCTTGCCTCGTCTTCGGAGGGAGGCATATAATGATCGTCCTCGACCTCTCTGTCTGCCGCTCTCTCATGAGGGCTGGTTTCTCCATCCTCCTATGCTAAACCTTGCTGGAGGGGGTTTTCTTCGGCACTCTCCGGAGTATTATTAGCTCCCGTGCTGGAATCACCGTTTTTGTGTTGGCGGGATTTTGAGAGGCGCCGCTGACGCCGGCGCTTTTGCTGTTTCTTGGAGGGGTCATCCTCCGCTGTTCCATCGCCATCTCCTTCTTTTGGGTGTCCACCATGTATATGTCATATGACGAGGTGGCTTTCCAGGGCCTAGTAGGCGCTGGTTCTTCATCATCTCCTTCATCGTCATCCATACCGTCGATGTCTTCGGAGTCGAAGTCGAGCATGTTGGTTAAATCATCGACAGTGGCTACCAAGTGGGTGGTGGGTGGGCTTTGAATTTCTTCATCGTCTGAATCCCAACCTTGTTGACCGTAATCCGGCCAGGACTCTCCTGATAAAGAGAGAGACTTCAGTGACTTCAGAATATCGCCGAAAGGCGAGTGCTGGAAGACGTCCGCGGCAGTGAACTCCATGATCGGCGCCCAATCGGATTAGATCGGCAGGGGCGCGTAGGGCTTGCAGTCTGGAGAGGAGTCCGGCTCCCCGGAATCACGAATCTCGTGGAGTATGGGGCTGGTGTTTGGCTCAATCGCCGTTGAGATTGTAGCCCCCGAGGTGGCGTCCAACCGTCCATCCTCGATCGGCGCAGTTGGCTCCGACTCAAGGGTCAAAGCCGATGCGGGTGCGGCCTCCAGGGCACTGTTCGGCGGTAGAGCTAGATTATGCTCGTCGGGACAGTGCGGCGCACTCGGTAGTGGCTCGAATCCGTCGAAGATCAAGTCCCCGCGGATGTCAGCCATGTAGTTTAAACTTCCAAATCTGACCTGACGGCCAGGGGCGTAGCTTTCGATCTGCTCCAGATGGCCAAGTTAATTGGCCCGCAGTGCGAAGCCACCAAAGACGAAGATCTGTCCGGGGAGGAAGGTCTCACCCTGGACTGCATCTCTATTGATGATCGTAGGAGCCATCGAGCCTGACGGCGACGACATAGAGGAACTCTCAATGAAAGCACCAATGTCGGTGTCAAAACCGGCGGATCTCGGGTAGGGGGTCCCGAACTGTGCGTCTAGGCCGGATGGAAACAGGAGGCAAGGGACACGAAGTTTTACCTAGGTTCGGGCCCTCTCGATGGAGGTAAAACCCTATGTCCTGCTTGATTAATATTGATGATATGGGTAGTACAAGAGTAGATCTACCACGAGATCAGAGAGGCTAAACCCTAGAAGCTAGCCTATGGTATGATTGTTGATGTGTATGTTGTCCTACGGACAAAAACCCTCCGGTTTATATAGACACTGGAGAGGGTTAGGGTTACATAAAGTCGGTTACAATGGTAGGAGATCTGAACATCCGTATCGCCAAGCTTGCCTTCCACGCCAAGGAAAGTCCCTTCCGGACACCGGACAGGGTCTTCAATCGTGTATCTTCATAGTCCAGGAGTCCGGTTGAAGGTATAGTTCGGCTATCCGAACACCCCCTAATCCAAGACTCCCTCACTATGCTTAAAGGCCGCTAGGGATTCGGCATTCGAGCAGTCGACAATCTGGTTCTTTTTAGTTAGGAACCTTGTCCAGAATTTCCTGGCTGACTCTCCGGGCTGTTGAACTATGTGACTTAAGTCATCGGCATCCGGGGGTCGGACGTATGTTCCTCGGAAGTTGTCGCGGAAGGCGTCTTCCAAGTCCTCCCAGCTACCAATAGAGTTTTCGGGCAGGCTGTTCAACCAGTGTTGAGCTGGTCCCTTGAGTTTTAGCGGGAGGTATTTGATGGCATGAAGATCATCACCACGGGCCATATGAATATGGAGAAGAAAGTCATCAATCCATACTGCGGGATCTGTTGTTTCGTCATATGATTCGATATTTACGGGTTTAAACCCTTCTGGGAATTCATGCTCCATTACTTCATCAGTGAAGCATAGGAGGTGTGCAGCGCCTCTATATCGGGCCAGGTTGCAGCGTAGTTCGGATAGAGTCCGTCTGCAGTTTTTGGCCCGGACGTGATTATGCTTGTTATGTTTGGCAAAATAGATCAATCTGGCCGGACCTACTCTATTCTTTAGGTCCTGCCACAGGTCATATGTGTATCCCCGAGCTATTTTGTCTCTAACTTTACGACGAGATAGTATGGGCTGGTGTTTGGCATGAGTTTCCGTTCTGTCCTAGCCACGAGGTGGTCGGTCAACCGCATTACGTGATGCTGGTATGGGCTCAAGTGCCTCGTTGTCGAATTCAGGTAGCAGTTTACGCTTCGGGTAACTTTTGGTTGGGCGCACGAGGCTGTATTCCTCGGCTGCAAGGACTTTAGTCCATTTGTCGTTGAGTAGATCTAGATCAGCTTGAAGCTGCTGTTGTTTCTTTTTTAGGCTCTTTGTAGTGGCTATTAGCCGTTGCTTAAAGCGCTCCTGCTCGAGAGGTTCCTCAGGCATGATAAAGTCTTCGTCGCCGAGGCTCACCTCATCCTCGGAGAGTGGAAGGTAATTACTATCCTCCGAGTCTTTGTTTCTGGACTATTCATCAGGGCTAACTTCCCATCCTCCCGATCGTCTTGTTTGGAGTTTTGCTCGACGAGGTTTTCTTGGTCATCGGCATCGTCTGGAGTATCGTTGTCTCTCGTTCCGGTATTGCTCTCTTTGTCACGGTGTGATTTAGAGTGGCGTCATCGGCATTTTGGCTGTACCATAGGAGGTTTATATTCTACAGGATTTTCTCGTTATCGCCGTCACCCTCTTTGGGTGTATCCACCATGTATACGTCATACGAGGAGGTGGCCGTCCAGTGTCCAGTAAACGGCGGGTTTTGGGCCTGCTCTTCTCCCGCATCATCGTCCATACCGTCGATGTCTTCGGAGCTGTAATCGAGCATGTCAGTTAAGTCCTCGACAGTGGTGATGAAGTGGGTGGTGGCTGGGACGTGAAATTCCCTGTTCTCAACCCCTAGTCCGAGCTGGGCATAGTTCGAACGTTGCTCCTCCGTAATGACGAGGGATTGCATCAAGTCTAGAGCCTCACTTAAAGGCAAGGTTTGGCCAGGGAGAAGAGAATCCGTTGAGTACGGCGGGAAGGAGATTCCTCGGCCGAGCTCACACGATGCTGACTCCGAGAGTTCGGAGCCAGTGTCTGGGAAAGAGTCTGGCTTTGTGATGGTTGCCAGCGACACTGCGTCAGGAATCCCGTCTTTGGACCTGGCGACGCGCTCCAGACCTAAGGCCAGAGTGGAGGTTGGGGTCGTGAATCCTTGGAAGATCAGGTCTCCTTGGATATCAGTGACATAATCCAGGTTTCCAAAACTAATCTGGTGACCTGGGGCGTAGCTGTCGATCTGCCCTAGATGGCCAAGCTAGTTGGCCCGCAGTGTGAAGCCGCCGAACACAAAGATTTGGCTGGGGAGAAAAACCCCCCTCAGGGCTGCATCGTTGTAGATGATTGATGAAGCCATCGAACCTTGTAGTGACGACACAGCGGAACTCTCAATGAAAGCACCAATGTCGGTGTCAAAACTGGTGGATCTCGGGTAGGTGGACCCGAACTGTGTGTCTAAGGTCAATGGTAACAGGAGACAGGGGACATGATTTTTTACCCAGGTTTGGGCCCTCTTGATGGAGATAATACCCTACATCCTGCTTGATTGATCTTGATGAGTATGAGGATTACAAGAGTTGATCTACCACGAGATCGTTGTGGCTAAACCCTAGAAGTCTAGCCTGTATGATTGTGATTGATTCTAAGGACTAAACCCTTCGGTTTATATAGACACCGGAGGGGCCTAGGGTTATACTAATTCGGTTACAGAGAAAGGAAATAATACATCCGGACGCCTAGCTTGCCTTCCACACAAAGGAGAGTCCCATCCAGACACGGGAGGAAGTCTTCTATCTTGTATTTTCATGGCCCAATAGTCCGGCCCATGTCACACAGGCCAGACGCCCGAGGACCCCTTAATCCAGGACTCCCTTAGATCTCACGAAGGTTTTGTTAAGTTTTGTGTGATTGAAGTTTTTAAGTTTTGGGTGAGATCACAATGGATGAAGGAATAAGGAGTGAAAAGAGCCTAAGCTTCGGGATGCCCATGGCACTCCAAGGTAATATTTAAGGAGTACCAAGCAACTAAGCTTGTGGGTGCCCCGGAAGGCATCCCCTCTTTCTTCTAACGACTATCGATAATTTTACTTGGAGCTATATTTTTATTCGTCAGACATCATGAGTTTTGGTTGGAGCGTCTTATATTATATGAGTCTTTGGTTGTTTTTATTTTTAGTTTGTAACAATCATCCTTGCTGGATACACCTACTTGAGAGAGCCATAATGATGTTATGATTTGTTAGAATTGCTCTATGTGCTTCACTTCAATTTTTTTGAGCTATGGAATTGCTCTAGTACTTCGCTTATATCTTTTTGAGCATGGTGGTGGTTTAATTTTTTAAGAAATAATATCATGCTTCACTTATATTATTTTGAGGGTTGGTTACATTTTTAAGAAATGCTCTCCTGCTTCACTTATATTATCTTGAGAGTTAGAAAATTTTGAAGAAATATCCTCTCATGCTTCACTTATATTATTTTGATAGATGAAAATTTTGAAGAAATATTTATGCTCATGTGCTTCACTTAAATTTATTTGAGAGCTTGTTATTAGCAATGGTAATTTTCTTAAGATATGAATTTGGTCCCAAAGTGATAGATATTCAAGAGGGATATAATAAAAACTTTCATAGAGATCATTCAATATTAAAACTTGATTCCTTGCAATAGTTTTGTGATATGAACATAGTAATATGTGAGTCATGTTGGTGAATAATTATGCTTCGGGAAGAATATTGATGTTAAGGTTTGTGATTGCCTGTGCAAGCACGAAAGTCAATAGTTATACAATGAAGTTAGATCCTACTTGTGGTGCATTATTCAGTGTTAGTTATGTTCAATGCTTGTTTATGATCGTTTTTTTGTTTTTTGGTTGGTTGTTTCTCAATCTATTTGCTAGCCTTCCCTTGTACTAAGCGGGAATACTGCTTGTGCATCCAAATCCTAAACCAAGTTGTGCAAAATGAGTCCACTACATACCTATATGCAGTATTTTCATGTCGTTCCAAGTAAATCTCTATGTGCAAACTCTAATTTTCAAAATGAATTTCCTTTTGGTGTGCCCGTACCGCTCATGAAGCGGCAGGGGGTGGCCAATATTTTCTATGGTAGGTAAGTTATTCTCAAATGAGTGTTTATTCACTTTTCGTTGCACGAGAGTGTGGCAGGTAATAGGGATGCCTAGTCCCAAAATGAATTTTTTTATATATATTGTTCATAATAAATTCCATGGAAAGTGTTGGTATGGAGGCCACCAATGGATACGACTAGTCATGGATTGTGAAAGAATGGTGGAAAAGAAAATAAACTTTATTTTATGTTTGGGAACCGCCTATGATTTACCTACCATGCATGGAAGATATTGGGAATTCTCGGTCATTCTTTTACAAGAAAATCATGCCTCTGAAAACAATTTTATCTCTCAAATCTCTGAGCTCTAGCACCTCTACAAATCTCTGATTCCTCTGCAAAGGGCCTATCTATTTACTTTTATGAAATATTATTTTTATTGAGTCTCCATCTTCTCTTATAAAGCACCAAACTAGGGAACAATATTATCATACTTGTGCATTGGATGTAGCTAATATTTGAGTGTGTTTCATGAATGGATCAATGATTGAGAATAATGGGCTAGGGATAGCTTTCTTTAGCGTTGATATTTCGAGAGACATGGTTGCTCGTTGATATGCTTGAGTATTGATGTCTTCATCTAAAATTATAGACTATTGCTTTGAATCACTTAAAGTCCAAATGTCCATGCTATAAAAGAAAAGAATATATGATGATTATGATATGTAGAATTCGACACCAAAAATTCTATTTCTACCATTTACCTACTTGAGCATGAGCAGGAATTAAGCTTGGGGATGCTTGATATGTATCCAACGTATCTATAATTTTTTATTGTTCTATGCTATTAAAATATAAATCTTGGATGTTTCATAAACATTTACTAACAACTTTATATCATTTTTGGGACTAACCTATTAACATAATGCCCAGTGCCATTTGTTGTTTTGTGCTTGTTTTTTTTACTTTGCAGAATATCAATACCAAACAAAGTCCAATTGCCAAAAAACTTTTTGGAGATTTTTTTCTGGTGATAAGAGACCCTGGAAGGTTCTGGAGTACAAGAGAGGAGGCCTGTGGGGCCCACTAGACACCAGGGCACCAGGGGCCTCTAGCGCCCTGATGGGTAGTGGGGACCATAGGCTTGACCTACCTTTACCTCTACAAATACTCTAAAATCCCAAAAAAACCTAGGGGAGTCGACAAGATACTTTTTTCGCTACCGCAAGTTCCAAAACCACGAGATCCAAAGTAGAGGCCTTTTCTGGCACTCTGCTAGAGGGGGCAATGATCATGGAGGGGTTCTTCATCATCCGTGTTGCCCCTCTGATGATGGGTGAGTAGTGTACCATAGACCTATTGGTCCGTAATTAGTAGCTAGATGGCTTCTTCTCACGTTTTGATCTTCAATACAATGTTCTGCTGATGTTCTTGGAGATCTGTTTGATGTAACTTTTTTGGCGGTGTGTTTGTTGGGATCTAATGAATTGTGAGTTTATTATCAGATCTATCCATGAATACTATTTGAGTCTTCTTTGAACTCTTTTATACATGATTGTTATAGCCTCGTATTTATTCTCCAATTTATTAGTTTGGTTTAGCCAACTAGATTAATTTATGTTTCCATGAGAAGAGGTACTTTGTGATGGGTTCGATCTTGCGGTGCTCAATTTCAGTGACAGAAAGAGACATGAAAAGCATCTATAGTTTCTATTAAGGGTAAAAAAGATGGGGTTTATTCAGACGTTAGTTTATCTTGTCCACATCATGTCATCTTGCCTAATGCATTACTCCATTTTTCCATGAACTTAATACACTAGATGTATGCTATATAGCGGTCGATGTATGGAGTAATAGTAGTAGATGCAGAATCGTGTCGGTTTACTAATCTTGGATGTGATGCCTATATACATGATTATTGCCTTGGATAATTAACTGCTTTTCTATCAATTTCCCAATAGTAATTTTCTTGCCCACCGTATGCTATTTTCTCGAGAGAAGCCTCTAGTGAAAACTATGGCCCCCGAGACTATTTTGTATCATATATAAAAACCAAAAATACCTTGCTGCAATTTTCTTTTATTTATATTATTTTCTGTTTTAGTTAGATCTATTTATCAAATCTCATACAATTTAATCTATCTCAATACAGTTGAGGGATTGACAAGCCCTTTACGCGTTGTGTTGCAAGTGTTTGCTGTTTGTGTGCAAGTGTTGTTTACATAGTGTTGCTTCGTTCTCCTACTGGATTGATAACTTTGGTTTCATAACTGAGCAAAATACTTACCTCTTTTATGCTGCATCATCCCCTCCTCTTCGGGGCAATACCAAGGCATATTACAAGTAGCAATAAACCCCGTATTTTCACCCTTAATAGCAATGATACATGTGTGTCATGTCCCCTTTTGTCACTGTGATTGAGCGCCGCAAGATTGGACCCATTACAAAGCACCTCTCCCATTGCAAGAAAAATCAATCTTGTTGGCCGAACCAAATCAAGAGATCAGAGAGAAATACAAAGCTATAGTAATCATGCATAAAAGAGTTTAGAGAAAACTCAAATAATATTCATGGATAGATTTGATCATAAACTCACAATTCATCTCATCCCAACAAACATCCCGCAAAAAGTCATTACATCGAATGGATCTCCAACAACATCGAGGAGAACATTATATTGAGGATCAAATAGAGTGAAGAAGCCATCTAGCTACTAACTATGGACCCATAGGTCCGGTGTAAACTACTCACGCATCATCGAAGGGCCAACAATGATGATGTAGAGCCCCTTCGCGATCGAATCCCCCTCCGACAAAGTGCCGAAAAAGGCCTCCAGATGGGATTTCTGCTTCTGGAACTTGCGGCAGAGAAAAGAGTATTTCGTAGACTCCTCTGTTGGTTTCACGATTTTAGAGAATTTATAGAGGCAGAGTTAGGTCAAACGGAGCATCATGGGCGCCACAAAGTGCCAGAGCACGCATACCCCCGTGGGCGTGCCCTGGTGCCTCGTGGGCCCACGGTTCATCATATGGCCCTATCCTGAAGCTTATAGTGTCTCTTTTGTCCAAAAAATTCGCTAAAAAGTTCTATGGCATTTGGACTTCGTTTGGTACTGATATTCTGCAAAACCAAAAACAAGCAAAAAACCAACAACTGGCACTGGGCACTAAGTTAATAGGTTAGTCCCAAAAAATGATATATAATTGCTTGAAAGTGTATATAGAACAACCAAGATTGAAAATATGATAGCATGGGACGATAAAAAATTATAGATACGTTGGAGACATATCAAGCACCCCCAAACTTAATCCATGCTCGTCGTCGACTAGGTAAATGATAAAAATAGAATTTTTGATTTGGAATGCTTCCTAAAATATTCATCATATATTCCTTTCTTTTGTAGAATGGATATTTGGACGTGAATGATTCAAAGCAATAGTCTATAATTTGACATGAAGACATCAATACACAAGCATACTAACAAGCAACCATGTATTTCAAAATATCAACACTAAAGAAAGTTATCCCTAGCCCGTTATGCTCAATCATTGATCCATTAGTGAAACACACTCAACATTAGCTACATCCAATGCAAAAGTATGAAAATAGTGCTTTCTAGTTGGTGCTTTATAAGAGAATATGGAGACTCAGATTTAAAATAAAAATTGCATAAAAGTAAATAGATAGGCTCTTCGCAGACGGAAGCAGAGATTTGCAGAGGTGCGAGAGCTCAAAGCTTAAATTACAGATAAAATTATTTTGAGAGGCATGCTTTTCTTATCGGCGAAAACGACCAAGAATTCCGAATATTTTCCATGCTAGACAAATTATAGGTGATTCCCAAACAGAAAATAAAGTTTATTTCCTTTCCAACATTCTTGCGCAATCCATGGTTAGTTGTATCCACAAGTGCCTTCCATATCAACATTTTTCAAGGAATTTATTATTCTCATCATATTATTTATTTTCATTTCGGGACTGGGCATCCCTATTACATGACACACTCTCGTGCAATGACAAGTGAATAAACACTCATCGTGTGAATAAAATACTTAGCATGGAAAATGTTGGCCACCCTCGGGAGCTACATGAGCGGTACAGGCACAAAAAATGTAAACTCATTTTGAAAAATTAGAGTTGGCACATGCAAATTTACTTGGAACGACATGGAAATACCGCATATAGGTAGATATCATGGACTCATTTGGCACAACTTTGGGTTTATGGAGTTGGATGCACAAGCAGCATTCCCGGTTATTACAAATGAAGGCTAGCAAACAGATTGAGAAGCGACCAACCAAAAAGCAAAAAACGGTCATAAGCATGCATTAAAAATAACTAACACTGAATAATGCACCATAAGTAGGATATAACTTCGTTGCATAACTATTGACTTTATGTGCATGCATAGGGGAACACAAACCTTAACAGAAATATTCTTACTAAAGCATATTTACTCACCAACATGACTCACATATTACTATCTCCATATGGCAAAACTATTGCAAGGAATCAAGTTTATCATATCCAATGATCTATATGAAAGTTTTTATTATATACATCTTGCATACCCATCACTTTAGGACCAAATTCATACCTTGTGCAAATTACCTTTGCTACTATAAACTCTCAAAAAGATATAAGTGAAGCATGAGAGTGCAAATATTTCTTCAAAAGTTCATATTACCAACTCACAAAATAATATAAGTGAAGGATGAGAGTGTATTTCTCTATAATTTAATCTTATGAACTCTCAAAGTAATATAAGTGAAGCATGAGAGTTTATGTATCTCTTTAAAATATAACCACCGTTGTGCTCACAAATATACAAGTGAAGCACTAGAGCAAAAGCCTAGCTCAAAAGATTTAAGTGAAGCGCATAAAGTATTCTAGCAAATCATGATAAGTGTGTGGCTCTCTCAATTAAGTGTGTTTAGCAAGGATGATTGTGACAAACTAAAAGGAAAACAAAGCAAAGGCTCAAATAATACATGACGCTCCAAGCAAAAGTCATGATATGTGACAAATAAATATATAGCTCCGAGTAAAATTACCAATAGTTGGTTGAAGAAAGAGGGGATGCCTTCTGGGGCATCCCCAAGCTTAGTTTCTTGGGATTCCTTGAATATTATCTTGGGGTGCCTCGGGCATTCCCAAGCTTGGGATCTTCCCACTCCTTATTCCTTCATCCATCGTGATCTCACCCAAAACATGAAAACTTCAATCACATAAAGCTCAAAAAACCCTCGTGTTAGTATAATAAAGCAAATCACTACGTTAAGTATTGTTGAAACCCCATTCATATTTTGTTTTTGCATTATATCTATTGTATTCTAACTTCTCCATGGCTTACACCCCCTATACAATCCATAGTTTTATCAAAACAATGCATCAAAAACAAAATCTTTCCAAAACAGAACAGTTTGTAGTGATCTGAACATTGACCATACTTCTGTAACTCCAAAAATTATGAAAACTTAGTACAACATGGGCAACTTGTATATAAATCATGTGTAAAGAATTCATAAATTTATCACGCTCTAGCAAATCACATTAATTCTGCTACTGGATGCAAAAGTTTTTGTTTTTATACATAATCAAAGCAACTATCAACCAAATCATCCCAAAGGCCTTGCTTGGCACAAGCACTAATTAAAACGGTAAAAACACATTCATAACAGTAGCATAATTGTGTGCTTATTGAAAAATAGAAAAGTTACAAGAAATTAAAAGATAATTGTTGGGTTGCCTTCCAACTAGCGCTATTGTTTTATGCCCCTAGCTAGGCACAATGCATAGTTTCAAGTGTTGTCGTCTTTGATTTTTGTTCCATAGGTGGCCCTCATGATTGACTCATATTGTGGCTTAATTCTAGTTCTAGGGAAGTGCTCCATACCCTTATTTAATGGAAACTGAAGTTTTAATATTCCCTTCCTTCATGTCAATAACGGCACCTATAGTCCGTAAGAACGGTCTACCAAGTATTATGGGGCAAAAAGGATTCAATCAATATCAAGTAGAATAAAATCAACGGGCACATAGTTCCTATTTGTAAGAATAAGAACATCATACATCCTAACCAAAGTCTTTTTAATAGTACAATCTTCCAAGTGCAAATTAAGAGAACATTCATCCATATTGGTAAAACTTAACACATCACACATAGATTTTGGAATTGTGGAAACACTAGCACCCAAATCACATAAAGCATTGCACTCATAATTTTTAATCTTGAATTTAATGTGGGTTACCATTTATCATATAATTTTCTCAGAATTGAAATCTCTAATTCTAGTTTTTCTTCTAAAGCTTTCATCATCGCTTCTACAATATCTTTAGTAAAAGCTTTATTTTGCTCATAAGCGTTGGGTGAATTTATCATGGATTGTAACAAAGAAATGTATTCAGTCAAAGAACAAATATCATAATTAATGTCTTTGTAATCCAAGAGAGTGGGCATATCACTACTTAGAGTTTTTACCTCTCCAACCCCACTTTTATCACATTTTTCATCAAGATTTTCACCCTCTGAATCATGGAGACACCTTCTAGCTAAAGTTGACTCTTCTTTAATCCACTTTCCATCAATTTTTATATTGCTAAACAAGGAATCAATAGATGAAACACCAATCATTTTAATATCTTCATCGTCACTACGAAAGAAACCAAGAGGAATCGCTTTTTCTAAAAATTCTTGTTTAGCTCTTAGCGTAGCGGTTCTATCCTTACTCTCATCCATAGAGACATATAAAGCTTTAATTGACTAATTAATATCAATCCTGGGTGGCAAAATTTTAGCTTTAAGATTTTCCACATGATGAATAATTCTAGCAATGCTCCTAGACATATCATCAAGTTTACTGAATTTTTCTTCTATCATAGTTTTGAAAACTTTTTGAGTATTGATAAATTATTTAATATTACTTTCAAGATCATAGGCATCATATAATTCTTATTATAGGAATTATCATAGAAATTTCCATAATTATTAGAGGAATTTCCAGGAAACATACATGGATTAAAATTACCACTATAAGCATTACTATTAAAATTGTTTCGCGAGACAAAATTCACATCTATGGGATCATTATTTCTCTCAATCAAAGTGGACAAAGGTACATCATTAGGATCAATAGGAGAATTTTTACTAGCAACCAATTTCATAAGTGCATCAACTTTATCACTCAAAATACTAATTTCAACATAATTCACTTTTTTACTAGTAGGAGCTCTTTAAGTATTTCCCTTAGTTAAGAACCAAGGTTATCAATCCAGTAGGAGAACCAAGCAATGACTCATTAACAACACCTGCACAGAAACAACAAATACTTGCAACCCAACGCGAACAAGGGGATGTTAATCCCTTGACGGTTACGAGAAATATTAAATTGTATAGTTTTTGATAGATAGAACGGAAAATACAAAATAAAATAAAAATGTAGCAAGGTATTTTTTATTTTAATATATGATAAAAGATAGACCCGGGGCCAAAGTTTTCACTAGAGGCTTCTCTTGAGAAAATAACATGCGGTGGGTAAGCAAATTATTATTTGGCAATTGATAGAAAAGAAAATAATTATGATGATATCCAAGGCAATTATCACATATAGGCATCACATCTGAGACAAGTAGACTGAAATGATTCTACAACTACAACTATTACTCCACACATCGACCGCTAGCCATCATGCATCTAGTGTATTAAGTTCATGGAAAAACGGAGTAATGCCTTAAGCAAGATCACATGATGTAGACAAGATAAACTCATGTACGGATAAACCCCATCTTTATACCCTTAATAGAAACGATACATGCGTGTCATGTCCCCTTCTATTACTGGGATTGAGCATGGCAAGATCGAACCCATTACAAAGCTCCCCTCCCGTTGCAAGAAAAATCAATCTAGTTGGCCAAACCAAATCAATAGATCAGAGAGAAATACAAAGGTATAGTAATCATGCATAAAAGAGTTTAGAGGAAACTCAAATAATATTCATGGATAGATCTGATCATAAACTCACAATTCATCGCAGCCCAACAAACACACCGCAAGAAGTCATTATATCGAATAGATCTCCAAGAACATCGATGAGAACATTATATTGAAGATCAAATAGAGATAAGAAGCCATCTAGATACTAACTGTGGACCCATAGGTCCATGGTAAACTACACATGCATCATCGAGGGGCAGCAAGGATGATGTAGAGCCCCTCCGTGATCAAATACCCCTGTGATAGAGTGCCGGAAAAGGCCTCCATATGGGATCTCATTGTTCTGGAACTTGCGGCAGCAGAAAAGGTATTTCGTAGACTCTATTGGTTTCACAATTTTATAGAATTTAAAGAGGCGGAGTTAGGTGATAACCCACAAGTATAGGGGATCACAACAGTTTTCGAGGGTAGAGTATTCAACCCAAATTTATTGATTCGACACAAGGGGAGCCAAAGAATGTTCTCAAGTATTAGCAGCTGAGTTGTCAATTCAACCACACCTGGAAACTTAATATCTGCAGCAAAGTATTTAGTAGCAAAGTAATATGATAGTCGTCGTAACGGTAGCAAAAGGTAATGATAAAAAAGTAATGTTTTTGGTATTTTGTAGTGATTGTAACAATAGCAACGGAAAAGTAAATAAGCGGAGAACAATATATGGAAAGCTCGTAGGCAATGGATCGGTGATAGAGAATTATGCCGGATGCGGTTCATCATGTAATAGTCATAACATAGGGTGACACAGAACTCGCTCCAATTCATCAATGTAATGTAGGCATGTATTCTGAATATAGTCATACGTGCTTATGGAAAAGAACTTGCATGACATCTTTTGTCCTACCCTCCCGTGGCAGCGGGGTCCTAGCGGAAACTAAGGGATATTAAGGCTTCCTTTTAATAGAGTACCGGACCAAAGCATTAACACATAGTGAATACACAAACTCCTCAAACTACGGGCATCACCGGGAGTGGTCCCGATTATTGTCACTTCGGGGTTGCTGGATCATAACACATAGTAGGTGACTATAGACTTGCAAGATAGGATCAAGAACTCTCATATATTGATGAAAACATAATAGGTTCAGATCTGAAACCATGGCACTCGGGCCCTAGTGACAAGCATTAATCATACCAAAGTCATAGCAACATCCATCTCAGAACACAGTGGATACTAGGGATCAAACCCTAACAAAACTAACTCGATTACATGATAAATCTCATAAAACCCATCACCGTCCAGCAAGCCTACGATGGAATTACTCACGCACGGGGGTGAGCATCATGAAATTGGTGATGGAGGATGGTTGATGATGATGATGGCGATGGATTCCCCTCTTCGGAGCGCCGAACAGACTCCAGGTCAGCCCTCCCGAGAGGTTTTAGGGCTTGGCGGCGGCTCCGTATCGTAAAACACGATGAATTCTTCTCCTTTATTTTTTCTCCCTGAAAGTGAATATATAGAGTTGGGGTTGAGGTCAGAGGAGCTCCAGGGGGCAGGCGCGCCCCCCACCCTCGTGGCTAGGGTGTGGGCCCCCTGGACTTCATCTTTTGCCAGTATTTTTTATTATTTCCAAAAAGACGCTCCATGAAGTTTCAGGTCATTCCGAGAACTTTTGTTTCTGCACACAAATAACACCATGGCAATTCTGCTGAAAACAGCGTCAGTCCGGGTTAGTTCCATTCAAATCATGCAAGTTAGAGTCCAAAACAAGGGCAAAAGTGTTTGGAAAAGGAGATGCGATGGAGACGTATCAACTCCCCCAAGCTTAAACCTTTGCTTGTCCTCAACCAATTCAGTTGACAAACTGAAAGTGATAAAGAAAAACTTTTACAAACTCTATTTGCTCTTGTTATTGTAAATATGTAAAGCCAGCATTCAATTTTTCAGCAAAGATTATGAACTAACCATATTCACAATAACGCTTAGGTATCATGTTTACTTATATCAATGGCATAATCAACTAGCCAGCAATAATAATAAATCACGGATGACAACACTTTCTCAAAACAATCATAATATGATATGACAAGATGGTATCTCGCTAGCCCTTTCTGAGACCGCAAAACATAGATGCAGAGCACCTTTAAAGATCAAGGACTGACTAGACATTGTAATTCATGGTAAAAGAGATCCAGTCAAGTCATACTCAATGTAAACTAACAGTAATGAATGCAAATGACAGCGGTGCTCTCCAACTGGTGCTTTTTAATAAGAGGATGATGACTCAACATAAAAGTAAATACATAGGCCCTTCTTAGAGGGAAGCAGGGATTTGTAGAGGTGCCAGAGCTCGGTTTTGAAATAGAGGTGAATAATGTTTTGAGTGGTATACTTTCATTGTCAACATAACAACCAAGAGATGGCGATATCTTCCATGCTACACACATTATAGGCGGTTCCCAAACAGAATGGAAAAGTTTATACTCCCCTCCACCAACAAGCATCAATCATGGCTTTCTCAAAACAATGAGTTCCTCCAACTAACAGGAGTCCCAGGGGGAGTTTTGTTTGCAATTATTTTGATTTAGTTTGCATAAAGCAAGGGACTGGGCATCCCGGTGACTAGCCATTTTCTCGTGAGTGAGGAGCGGAGTCCACTCCTCTTGAGAATAACCCGCCTAACATGGAAGATACGGACAACCCTAGTTGATACATGAGCTATTCGAGCATGTAAAATAGGATATTTAGTTGATGGTTTAGAGTTGGGCACATACAAATTTACTTGGAACGGCAGGTAGATACCATATATAGGTAGGTATGGTGGACTCATACGGAATAACTTTGGGGTTTATGGAGTTGGATGCACAAGCAGTATTCCCTCTTAGTAGAGGTGAAGGCTAGAAAAAGACTGGGAAGCGACCAGCTAGAGAGCAACAACAGTCGTGAACATGCATTAAAATTAATCGATACCGAATGCAAGCATGAGTAGGATATAATGCACCATGAACATAAATATCGTAGAGGCTATGTTGATTTTGTTTCAACTACATGCGTGAACATGTGCCAAGTCAAGCCACTCGAATCGTTCAAAAGAGGATACCACCCTATCATACCACATCACAACCATTTTAATAGCATGTTGGCACGCAAGGTAAACCATTATAAGCTCCTAGCTAATTAAGCATGGCATAAGCAAGTATAATCTCTAATTGTCATTGCAAACATGTTTATTCATAATAGGCTGAATCAGGAACGATGAACTAATCATATTTACAAAAACAAGAGAGGTCGAGTTCATACCAGCTTTTCTCATCTCAGTCAGTCCATCAAATATCGTCATAATTGCCTTTCACTTGCACGACCGAATGATGTGAATAATAATAATAGTGCACGTGCATTGGACTAAGCTGGAATCTGCAAGCATTCAATAAACAGGAGAAGACAAGGCAATATGGGCTCTTTTGTCAGATCAACAATAATGCATATAAGGGCCACTTCCACAATTTAATTATGGTCTTCTCCTATCGACCCCCAAAGAAAAGAAATAAAACTATTTACACGGGAAAGCTCCCAACAAGCAAAAGAAGAACAAGAAATCTTTTTGGGTTTTCTTTTTAATTACTACTACAAGTATGGAAATTAAAAGTAGCTAAAAGCTACAACTAATTTATTTTTTCTTAAGGTTTATTAAGCACACAAGAAGAAAGCATAAAAAATAAAATAAACTAGCATGGATGTTATAATGAAAAAGTATGAGCACCAACATCTAGCAATGAGTGTGTGAACATAAATGTAATGTCGGTGGGAAATACGTACTCCCCCAAGCTTAGGCTTTTGGCCTAAGTTGGTCTACGGCCACGGTTGGCCTGGCGGATATCCATAGTAATAGTTGGGGTCGTACTGCGAAGAAGAAGACTCTGATTGCCACTGGGTGGCAATCATCTCCAGATCCCACTGGTAATTAGACTGTCGTGGAGGATCAACTTGTGGTTCCGACTCTAGCTCTCTGGCTGATGTAGGGTTCCGGTAAGCGTGAATGTCCTCCGGCGAGACGAGGTACTGGCATGTAGATAAATCAAACAAGGAAGGAGCAGGCAATGTGATAGTCTCACGATGACGTTTATGAAAGAAAAATTTGTATATAAGCTCCCCTTCCCTATTCTTTATAGTAAAATCATGCGCTACCATACTCTTATAATCTAAATAAACAGTAGGCAGCAATTTTTCTTCTTTTTCATAGTGCCTAATGGGTATGTTATAATATGCAGCAAGGCGTGAAGCATAGATACCACCAAAGATGGGGCCCTTTGTACGGTTCAAACTTAACCGTTTAGCAATAATACCGCCCATACTAACAGAGTCGTCACGGAATAAACCATGGAACAAAATAAAAATATCAGGAACACTAAGGTTTCCACAGTTTCCGTGACCAATTAAGCAACGACTAGCAAATATTGCAAAGTAGCGTAAAACAGGAAAATGTATGCTAGTGATTCTTGCATCGGAAACCCTCCTAGTTTCTCCTACAGTGATAGTGTCAATAAATCCATCCACGTATTTACGATGTGGTTCCTCTAAGCTACCCTCAAAAGGTATTTTGCAAACTCTGCAAAATTCATATGGTGACATCTTCTTAACCACATCATATAAATGAAACTCTACTGGAGGAGGTGATTCCCTAGGGTAATAGTAGAAGTTTTGCACAAAAGTATTGGTGAGTAAGAGATACTGTTCATGTTGGTCGCAGAGGAAGTCGGTGAGGCCTGCATTCTAAGCCAATTCATAAAAATCCTCATAAATCCCGGTTGCTCTCAAGAAAGCATCGGAGGGCCATTCACACGGCCGAACCTCCGCGGTGCGAGGCAGATTATATTTGGGCTTCTTTGCTTCTTCATTTTGCTTTTCCTTCGAGCTTCCGCTCGATGAGCCCCTCAAAAATCTCTTCATTATTTTCTGAAAAATTCTGAAATTTTTAGTAACTTCAAAATAAAAGTGAACCAAACCCAACAAAATTGATAGCAACTACTCCTACAAGTGCCTAGAGCTCATATAATGCATTAGAACTACTTGGAACCATATAAATTTGACATGCAAGCTCGAGAACAGGGTCACCTAAGCAGCAAAAATATGCAATGAATAAAGCACTAGAAAAAACACTAATTGGACTAACGGAGGAGTCACATACTAAGGAATAATCCCCCCAAGCAGTTTTGTGAGAGGTGCTTTGAGCAAGGAGATCGAAAATGGCAGCAAAATGAGCCTGGACTCGGGTTTGAACTGGATAATGGTGTGTGTGGGAGGAAGAAGGAGTGTGTGGGTGCAGGAATAAGTGGAGGAGGTCCACCATGGGCCCATGAGGCAGGGGGCGCGCCCTCCACCCTCATGGCCAGGTGGATGCCCCCCTGTTGTGTTCTAAGTGCCAACTATTCTCAAATATTTCAGAAAAAATCATATTTAAATTATAGGGCATTTGGAGAACTTTTATTTTCGGGGTATTTTATATTGCACGGATAATTCAGATAACAGACAGAAAATACTATTTTTATTTTATTTAATATAAATAACAGAAAGGAAGAGGAGGGTACAGAGAGTTGTGTTTTCTAAATTCATCCATCTCATGATCATCAAAAGGAATCCATTAACAAGGTTGATCAAGTCTTGTTAACAAACTCATTCCGAATAACATGGAACCGGAGAATTTTCGAATAACACTAGGTTACCTCAACGGGGATATGCACATCCCCAACAATTAGAATATCATATTTCTTCTTGAAAGTAGGAAGAGGAAATTCAAAACCTCCAAAAATAATCGATGGAATTTTTCCAATAGAATTGATACTGTGGACTTGAGGTTGTTTGCTCAGAAAGTGTACCGTATGATCATTACCATTAACATGAAAAGTCAAATTGCCTTTGTTGCAATCAATAACAGCCCCTGCCGTATTCAAAAAGGGTCTTCCAAGAATAATGGACATACTATCGTCCTCGGGAATATCAAGAATAACAAAGTCCGTTAAAATAGTAACGTTTGCAACCACAACAGGCACATCCTCACAAATACCGACAGGTATAGCAGTTGATTTATTATCCATTTGCAAAGATATTTCTGTAGGTGTCAACTCATTCAAATCAAGTCTACAATATAAAGAGAGAGGCATACCACTAACACCGGCTCCAAGATCACATACAGCAGTTTTAACATAGTTTCTTTTAATAGAGCATGGTATAGTGTGTACTCCTGGATCTCCAAGTTTCTTTGGTATTCCACCCTTAAAAGTATAATTAGCAAGCATGGTGGAAATTTCAGCTTCCGGTATCTTTCTTTTATGAGCAACAATTTCTTTCATGTACTTAGCATAAGGATTCATTTTAAGCATATCAGTTAATCGCATACCCAAAAAGATAGGTGTAATCATTTTAGCAAAGCACTCAATCCTCATCATCCTTTTTCTTGGATGGTTTGGGAGGAAAAGGCATGGGTTTCTGAACCCATGGTTCTCTTTCTTTACCATGTTTCCTAGCAACAAAGTCTTTTTTATCTTAACGTTGATTCTTTGATTGTGGGTTATCAAGATCAACAGCAGGTTCAATTTCTATATCATTATCATTACTAGGTTGAGCATCAACATGAACATTATCATTAACATTATCTCTAGTTTTAGGTTCACTACCAGATTGTGTTTCAGCATCAGAAATAGAAATATCATTTGGATTCTCAGGTGTTTCAGTAATAGGTTCACTAGAAGCATGCAAAGTCCTATCATTCTTCTTTTTCTTCCTTTTAGAAGGACTATGTGCATCTATATTATTTCTCTGAGAATCTTGCTCAATTATCTTAGGGTGGCCTTCAAGATACAAAGGTTCCTGAGTCATTTTACCAGTTCTAGTAGCCACTCTAACAGCAAAATCATTATTCTTACTATTCAATTCATTGAGCAAATCATTTTGAGCTGGAAGTACTTGTTCTACTTGAGTGGTAACTATATAAGCATGTTTACTAATAAGTTTAAGTTCACCTTTGACATTAGCCATATAATCACCCAAGTGTTCAAGCATATCAGCTCTGCGTTTTAATTCTCTACCAAAATA
The DNA here is from genome assembly GCF_002162155.2 of Triticum dicoccoides. Lineage (NCBI taxonomy): Eukaryota > Viridiplantae > Streptophyta > Magnoliopsida > Poales > Poaceae > Triticum > Triticum dicoccoides. Next base: position 131,405,335 of record NC_041386.1, on the reverse strand, counting down.
AGCATTGAAGTCTTCTTGCTTAACCATAAACTTATCAAACTCATCTAAGCATGGGCTAGCAAACTTAGTAAATGGGATTTCAGCTTTATCATATCTATAGAGAGAATTTACCTTTACTACCTGTGTCGGGTTATCAAGACCATGTATTTCTTCAATAGGCGATGGATTAAAATTATGCATTTCTTCGACAGGCGGTAAATTAAGACCATGTATTTCTTCAATAGGAGGTAAATTCTTAACATCTTCAGCTTCAATACCCTTTTCTTTCATGGATTTCTTTGCCTCTTGCATATATTCAGGACTAAGAAATAGAATACCCCTCTTCTTCGGAGTTGGTTTAGGAATAGGATCAGGAGTTGGCTCGGGAAGTGTCCAATTATTTTCATTAGTCAACATATTATTCAATAGAATTTCAGCTTCATCCGGTGTTCTTTCCCTCAAAACAGAACCAGCACAACTATCCAGGTAATCTCTGGAAGCATCATTTAGTCCATTATAAAAGATATCAAGTATTTCATTTTTCTTAAGACGATGATCAGGCAAAGCATTAAGTAATTGGAGAAACCTCCCCCAAGCTTGTGGAAGACTCTCTTCTTCAATTTGCACAAAATTATATATATCCCTTAAAGTAGCTTGTTTCATATGATCAGGGAAATATTTAGAAGAGAAGTAATAAATCATATCCTGGGGACTACGCACACAACTAGGATCAAGAGAATTAAACCATATCTTAGCATCACCCTTTAATGAGAATGGAAATATTTTAAGGATATAAAACTAACGAGTTCTCTCATCATTAGTGAACATGGCTATATCATTTAATTTAGTAAGATGTGCCACAACAGTTTTAGATTCATAGCCATAAAAAGGATCAGATTCAACCAAACTAATTATATCAGGATCAATAGGGAAATCATAATCCTTATCAGTAACACGGATAGGTGAAGTAGCAAAAGCAGGGTCAGGTTTCATTCTAGCATTAAGGGATTGCTGCTTCCATTTAGCTAATAACCACTTTAGATCATATCTATCATTGGAAGCAATAATAGCTCTAGCAGATTCTTCATCCATTACATAACCCTCAAGAACAACACGCAATTCATATTTATTAGGGGAGAGTCTTCATCATCACTTTCATCAATATTATCAGTTTCAATAATTTCATTCTCTCTAACCCTAGAAAGTTGTTCATCAAGAAATTCACCAAGTGGCATAGTAGTATCAAGCATAGAAGTAGTTTCATCATAAGTATCATGCATAGGAGAAGTGGCATCATCAATAACATGCGACATATCATAATGAATAGCAGAAGCAGGTTTAGGTGTCGCAAGCTTATTCACAACAGAAGGTGAATCAAGTGCAGAGCTAGATGGCAGTTCCTTACCTCCCCTCGTAGTTGAGGGATAAATCTTGGTTTTTGGATCTCTCAAGTTCTTCATAATGATAAACAGATATAAATCCCAAGTGACTCAAGGAATAGAGCTATGCTCCCCGGCAACACCGCCAGAAAATAGTCTTGATAACCCACAAGTATAGGGGATCGCAACAGTTTTCAAGGGTAGAGTATTCAACCCAAATTTATTGATTCGACACAAGGGGAGCCAAAGAATATTCTCAAGTATTAGCAGCTGAGTTGTCAATTCAACCACACCTGGAAACTTAATATCTGCAGCAAAGTATTTAGTAGCAAAGTAATATGATAATAGTGGTAACGGTAGTAAAAAGGTAATGATAACAAAAGTAATGTTTTTGGTATTTTGTGGTGATTGTAACAATAGCAACGGAAAAGTAAATAAGCAGAGAACAATATATGGAAAGCTCGTGGGCAATGGATCGGTGATAGAGAATTATGCCGGATGCGGTTCATCATGTAACAGTCATAACATAGGGTGACACAGAACTAGCTCCAATTCATCAATGTAATGTAGGCATGTATTCCAAATATAGTCATACGTGCTTATGGAAAAGAACTTGCATGGCATCTTTTGTCCTACCCTCCCGTGGTAGTGGGATCCTAGCAGAAACTAAGGGATATTAAGGCCTCCTTTTAATAGAGTACCAGACCAAAGCATTAACACATAGTGAATACATGAACTCCTCAAACTACGGTCATCACCGGGAGTGGTCCTGATTATTGTCACTTCGGGGTTGCCGGATCATAACACATAGTAGGTGACTATAGACTTGCAATATACGATCAAGAACTCTCATATATTGATGAAAACATAATAGGTTCAGATCTGAAATCATGGCACTCGGGCCCTAGTGACAAGCATTAAGCATAGCAAAGTCATAGCAACATCAATCTCAGAACATAGTGGATACTAGGGATCAAACCCTAACAAAACTAACTCAATTACATGATAAATCGCATCCAACCCATCACCGTCTAGCAAGCCTATGATGGAATTACTCACGCACGGCGGTGAGCATCATAAAATTGGTGATGGAGGATGGTTGTGATGACGATGGCGACGGATTCCCCTCTCCAGAGCCCCGAACAGACTCCAGATTAGCCCTCCCGAGAGGTTTTAGCGCTTGGCGGCGGCTCCGTATCGTAAAATGTGATGAATCCTTCTCCTTTATTTTTTTCTCCCCGGAAGTGAATATATAGAGTTGGGGTTGAGGTCGGAGGAGCTCCAGGGTGCCCATGAGGTAGGGGGCGCACCCAGGGGCAGGAGTGCACCCCGCCCTCGTGGCTAGGGTGTGGGCCCCCTGGCCTTCATCTTTTGCCAGTATTTTTATTATTTCCAAAAAGATGCTCCGTGAAGTTTCAGGTCATTCTAAGAACTTTTGTTTTTGCACATAAATAACACCATGGCAATTCTGCTGAAAACAGCGCCAGTCCAGGTTAGTTCCATTCAAATCATGCAAGTTAGAGTCCAAAACAAGGGCAAAAGTGTTTGGAAAAGCAGATACGACGGAGACGTATCATTAGGTCAAACGAAGCCTTGTGGGGCCCACAAGCCACCAGGGCATGCCTTGGTGCCTCGTGAGCCCACCATTCATCATATGGTCTTCTCCCGAAGCTTCTAGTGTCTCTTTTGTCCAGAAAAAAATCTCCAAAAAAGTTGCATGGCATTTGGACTTCGTTTGCTACTAATATTCTGCAAAATCAAAAAAAGAAAAAAAAACAACTAGCACTAGGCACTACGTTAATAGGTTAGTCCCCAAAAATGATATATAATTGCTTGAAAGTGTATATAAAACATCCAAAATTATTAATATAATATAATGGAATAATAAAAAATTATAGATACGTTGGAGACGTATCAGTGAACAAATTACTGTTGGGTAATTGATAGAAAAGCGCATAGTTATGACGATATTCAAAGCAATGATCACGTATATAGGCATGATGTTTGAGACAAGTAGACTGACTCCTGCTTGCATCTACTACTATTAGTCCACCAATCGACCTCTATCCAACATGCATCTATGGTATTAAGTATAAAAAAGAGTAATGTCTTAAGCAAGATGACATGATATAGACAAAGTAAACCCAATCAATATGAATAAATCTTGTCATTTTACCCTTAATGTCAACAATACAAATATGTGTCTTGGCCCTTTCTACCACTGAGATATAGAGAACCGCGAGATTGAGCCCATCACAAAGCACCTCTCCCACAAAAGATAAATCAATCTAGTTGGCCAAACCAAACAGATAGATCGGAGAAAAATACAAAGCTATAACAATCATGCATAATAAAATTCAGAGAATAATCAATTAATATTAATAATCTGGTCATAAACCCACGATTCAGCGGATCCCAACAAACACACCGCAAAAGAAGATTACATCGGATAGAACTCCAAGAACATCGAGGAGAACGTTGTATTGAAGATCAAAGAGGGAGAAGAAGCCATCTAGCTACTAGCTATGGACCCGTAGGTCTGTGGTGAACTACTCACGCATTATTGGAAGGTAGCAAGGATGGTGTAGAAGCCCTTCGTGATCGATTCCCCCTCCGAAAGAGTACCGGAAAAGGCCTTCAGACGGGATCGCGGAAGAAGAGAAACTTACGGTGGCGAAAAAATATTTTGGGTGGCTGTCTGTTGGTTTTCCGATTTTAGAGATTTTATAGAGGTGGAATTAGGTTGGACGGAGCCAGGAGGAGCCCACAAGGCATTAGGACGCGCCTACCCCGTGGGCATGCCCTGTTGCCTTGTCGTCTCCCCGTTTCCCTTCTGGTCTCCTCCTGAAGCTTCTACGGTCTCTCTTGTCCATAAAACGTTCGTCAAAAAGTTTCGTAGCATATGGATTCTGTTTGGTACTGATTTCCTGGAAACCCCAAAACAGGCAAAAACTGCAACTGGCACTAGGCACTGGGTTAATACTTTAGCCCCAAAAAATAATATAAAATAGCATATAATTGAATGTAAAACATCCAAGATTGACACTATAATAGCTTGGAACAATCAAAATTATAGATACGTTGGAGACTTATCAGTCCTCGCAAGATCTCTAGTTATAAACCCGGTCTAGAGTCGGCTGAGTGGATTGAGAGCTATGAGTTAGTAATGGATATGCTGGAAGTCAGTGATGCGGTATGTGCTCGTTATCTGACCATGATGTTAGGGGGGCCAGCACGCACGTGGTTGAAAAACTCCCCCCCCCCCCAACTCAATCAACACCTGGGAAGAGCTGAAGGAGCGTTTTATCAAGAATTTCCAGGGAACATGCAAACGCCCAACAATGATTGTTGATCTAGAGCACGACGATTAGCATGATGAGTGCACACCATTGGTCTCATCGTGTTGCAGATATTATTCATTCTTTATACAGCATCACAGTTGCTCAAGCTATCCTTATTCTGGAGAAGAATTGTCGTTTCCAGCCTTTGGTTCAGAAACTCAGACGTTTTAAGCGGAAGGTGAAAGATATGGGTGATCTCATGGATGTTTTGACTCGATATGCAGCAACAGTCAAATTCCTCGAGAAGTTGATTTTCGCTTGGGGTACCCACGCAACATTATCACTGACATGTAATTTCCTTGCTATTCTAGGGAACACTATGGAGCCTTGTCAATAAGTTCTTGGCGTAATACTATCTTGCCATAACTCCTTGATGTACTACTTGTACTTGTTTCCTTGTGGTCACATATTAAGAAATCCTTGCTCTAGTCTTTGTCAAAATTTAAACTTGCTATATTGCTTACTTGTTTGCCCGTGACACCTCGAATGTGAATGGAACACTCACAATAACACTCGCATGTGCACTTTACACTAGTGCAGAATCGGGATTTAGCACTGGTTCGTAAGGGCCTTTAGTGCCGATTCTGTAACCGACACTAATGGGTGGGGACTAAAGGTCCCCCCCCTTAGTACCGGTTCGGCACGAACCGCCACTAAAGTGCCACCACGTGGCACGAGCCAGGCCCAGGTCCGCGGCGAGCATTAGTACCGGTTGGTAACACCAACTGGTACTAATTGTTTGGGGGGTTTTGGTTTTATTTTTATTTTTCCTTTAATTTTGTGTTTTCAATTTAATTTATAGATTGTTTTTACATTATAATGAGTTTTTAAATCATTAGGTGAAAGTACCGCATATTAGTTTCAACTGGATGGATCCTAGCTAATTAAGTGATCAAGTATATGCCACTCGATATGGCATATACTTGATCACTTAATTAGCTAGGATCCATCCAGTGGAAACTAATCTACGGTTTCTTTCATAAATGATATAATAACTCATCATCATCATATTAATATAAAAACTCTTAACATCATATCATCACCAACAACAGTATAGTAGCTAGCTAGCTAAAAATCATCATAGTCGTCATTACCACCATTTAATCATCATAGTCATTACCGCTATCAGCACTAGCTTAAATAAGAAACATTCACTTGTACCAGAAGCAAAGATATCATCGAGTTCAACATGGTCATGTCATTATAATTAAGCGCTCATAAGACCACAAAAGCAAATCACTCTTTGAGATTAAGTTCAGGACAAAGAACACAGACATGAGAGGACAAGTACTAAGAGCATGAGCTAGCTAGCTAATCACTCATGCTGCTCTCTCCTAGGTAAAATAGCATAGAACATGTATAGCTCTCCTGATTCATCATATTGGAGCATGCAGATGAACATGTCTCCTAATCGTGGGTTGCGCTTCTCATTACTTCCCCCTAGTACTTCTCTGCGATCGTTAACAATTTTGCTCCAATATTTCACTATTAAGCATTCCTCGCTTTTAGAAATCCTGAATGCACTCATGTGCATTGTAGGATGTCTTGGTCGTAAGCTAACCATTGACATACGACCTTTAGTACCGATCCACTGAGGCACAACTGTCATCGGGAGTCCCTATTGAAGAACATCGTATAGTAACATTACTTACCAACATGAAGTTTAGCTTGAAAAATAATGTATGCAAAAGATGCACTAAGGACAAGTAGTAAAAATCTTACCATCTTTCCTAAATAGAGGTGACCGTGGTTCAATATGATCACTATTGTTCGCACATTTTGAGTACTAAGATTTTCAAATTCAGGAAAATAATTTGTCTTGACAGCATCAAGATCCTCAATCCATGAAACATAATGACTTATCTGCTCGCAGTTTAGTTTAGCCCCGGGACAGTGGACAGTCCTGTCTACCAAGGGCCGGACATGTTTGCTTGAATGGAAATAAGTTGTCAATAGAAATTAGTTGTAAACTATTTTTGAATAAACAATATCGAATACATAAATATGGTTGAGAAACTCACATAATGGTAGAACTGGAGGCGTCTGCACATCGACCCAAATGTCTCTATTACCTTCAATATCATCTTCGGGACGAATATCGAAGGTGATAAACATATCAGGCTCAAATGCATAAGCTTTGCATAGTGCTTGCCAAGTTTTGCTTTCAAAATAGGTGTAGGTGTCTCCATTATATAATTTGACGTTGAAGGTATAACTATGCTCGGTCTTCAAGTAAACTTTCTTTACCTCCATAGTTTTGTTAGGACTGAAACGTATCTTATCCAAGACAAAAATTCTTGCATGGCAGGGGATACGCTAGTAGAATAGTGAAAATTTAAAATTATAAGTTGAAGCACTTGAAGCATAAGTCATGCTTAATTACGAAAAAGGCTTGTCATTGTGACCTACTGTATCCACTTCGAAGTTCTCATCCAGCTTGATGCTGAAGTGCCTATCATCAACTAGGAAATTTCTGTCGCACAGGCCGCGCTGGTCTTCGCAGTATTCGCACATAATGAAATCGTGTTCGTCGTCAGATGACATTCCTATGTTCATAGGTGAAACATTAAACACTTATTAGTTCTATTAGTTCAACTAGTTCAGCTAATTAATTCAACTAGTTCTATTAATTCAACTAGTTCAGCTAATTAATTCAACTAATTCAACTAAGCACTTACTGAAAAATATACCTAAATAAAGTAGCTCAACTAATTCAACTAACTAGTTAAACTAATTAATTCAACTAAACTAGTTCTATTAATTTTCTTACTAAAAATAAAGTAGTTAGTTCTATATAGTAAAATTTTAATTAGATGATCAAATCTCATATAACTAAATTAAATATATATCGAACATATAATTTCTATCTAATTCATCTAACATTTGACATTAATCTCTAACATATATTTCTATATATCTAATTCTTCATCTAACATTTATATAAAATAAAAGTATAATGAACTAAAAAACAGAAAACAGGAAAAAAAATATGTTGTTTACTTTGTGTGTGTGTACTGTGTGTGTGTTACCGGGGCGGCGCGACGACGACATACGGGCCGGGGCGGCGATGACGAGGGGGCGACGCGGGTGCGGGCGGCGACGATGGTGAGGGGCTGGGGCGGCGATGACGGGGGCG
>NC_041386.1:131385980-131396888 GCF_002162155.2 Triticum dicoccoides | reverse complement strand
CGCGGGCGGGCGAGGACGGCGACGGGCTGGGCGGCGACGACGGGGGCGGCGACGACGGCGATGGGATGGGGGCGGCGATGATGGGGCGGCGACGTGGGCGACACAGGGACAGGCGCGTGACGAAGATGGCAACTAACTTAAAATTTTCGTAAGCGCTGTTTATATAGGAGAGGCCTTTAGTACCAGTTGGAGCCACAAACTAGTACTAAAGGTCAAAATTGGCAGCCCGAGCGGCGGGAACCGCACCCTCTTTAGTACCGGTACAAGGCACCAGCCGGTACTAAAGACCCCCCCCCTTTATTACCGGTTGGAGCCACGAACCGGTACTAAAGAGGGTGCGCTCCCGTTCCGCGATGCACAAAATTTAGTCCCACCTCGCCGAGCGAAGGGCAGCCGCACTGGTTTATAAAGCCAGTTGCGGCAGCTCCTTCGAGGTCCTCTCTAAAGCAGGCTTCTGGGCCTAACTTTCCCGCGCTTCCTTGTGAGCCTGCTCAGCCTTATGGGCCTGCATATCCACGCCCAAGGCCGAGCAGGCCCACTGGGCAGCGCCGAAATAATTTTTTATATAGTTATTTTCTTTTCTGCTTTATATATTTTCTTCTATTTATTTCTAAGTAGTTTTTTGTTGTATTTATAGTTTCTTTGTGAATATTTTAAATAGTTTAAATTTGAATTATTTGAAATTTTTGTGAATCACTAATTTGTGAATAACTTAACTTTAAAAATAGTTTTTTCAATGATTATTTTTTCTTATGTTTAATAGTAGTGTGTTTTATCATTATATTGAAATTGATAATACGTCCAGAGTTGTAATACCATGCCAAGTTCCAATCTTTTCAAAGTTCATTTGTAGAGCTTTTCAATTTCAGGGCCATTTAACTCAAAACAAATCAGTAAATGCATGAAAATAGCAAATTATGTCAGAAAGGGTTGAAAGTTGATGACGTGGCTTTGAATGGTGCATGCTGAATGCAAAAAACGTCCGGAGTTGTAATAAGTTATTAACAATTTGAATTGTCGGTGTAACAGATGAGTTTTTGTCCGAAACCCTGATACTTCGAAAGAGATTGTCCAGTTTGTACACGAAGTGCATCCAGTTTTTGTCGTGACCCTCTCTACTTTTTTGCACATGCTATGCGGGTGAAATGATGATATCATGCCAAGTTTCAACCTTTTCAGAGTTCATTTGTAGAGATTTTCAATTTCATGGTCATTTAGCTTAAAACAAATCAGTAAATGCATGAAAATAGCAAATTATGTCAGAAAGGGTTGAAAGTTGATGACGTGGCTTTGAATGGTGCATGTTGAATGCAAAAAACGCCTGGAGTTGTAATAAGTTAATAAAATTTTGAATTGCCGGTGTAACAAATGAATTTTCGTCTGAAACCCTGATACTTTGAAAGAGATTGTTCAGTTTGTACACGAAGTGCATCCAGTTTTTGCCGTGGCATCTCTACTTTTTTGCACATGCTATGCGGGTGAAATGATGATACCATGTCAAGTTTCAACCTTTTCAGAGTTCATTTGTAGAGATTTTCAATTTCATGGTCATTTAGCTTAAAACAAATCAGTAAATGCATGAAAATAGCAAATTATGTCAGAAAGAGTTGAAAGTTGATGACGTGACTTTGAATGGTGCATGCTGAATGCAAAAAAGGTACAGAGTTGTAATAAGTTATTAAACTTTTGAATTGCCGGTGTAAACATGTAAAAATATACCTAAAAATACATTGATCATTAATGATCTTTTTGTGTACAATCTGAATTGTCAATATGAGTCATCAATGGTTTAGAAACCGGTGAAGACTCATATTGCGGCCACAAATTCTACACATAGAGTTCAATAAAGACCAAGTGCTTGTGATAGTTTCAGAAGTAACATATTTAAGGTGATAAAACCCTGTTAGGGGAGCGAGGTGGGACTAAAAACAGGCTGTCACAACCTCTTTAGTGCCGGTTCATGCGAAGAATTGGTACTAAAGGGGCTGGTCGGGCCCCAGCATGACGACAACTAGCCACTGCCTCTTTAGTACCAGTTCGTGACATGAACCGGTACTAAAGATTCGCCAAGAACCGATACTAAGAGCATCTCCACCCGTCTCCCCAGGAAGGCCCCCAAGAGCACTTTTCCAGCGCCGGCGGTCAAAAAAGTTTCCACTCGCGCCCCCAGGAGCACAAATATCGCCGGATTTGGCCAAAACTACGGCCGGCGCTCTCATCCCATTCCCAGGATCCCAGGGGGCAGCTAGGGGAGGAGAGAGACTACTTTAGTTGCTTTGGGCCCATTGTCAGCCTCCCACTCCCTCTCTCTCCTCGCTTTTCCTTCGGGCCCACCCACGTGATCTCTTTTCTCTTTCTCTCCCCCACCAACTCCTGCCCGCACAGAACGCCTCGCCGACGACGTCCAGCTGCGCCGGACCCGCCGAGCTTGCCGCCCCGCATCCTCCTCGCGCTTGGCCCTTGTTGTCACCACCGCTGTCCCCGCGCGGGCGCGGGGGGCCGCTGCCGCCGTGGAAAAATTCCATTCCTTTGTGGTGTCCCGGCACCTCGAGGCTCACGCGCGCGCCGTCCAGGCACCGGAGCCCCCGCGTCCGCCGCGCACCGATCCCGAAGTGCTCCGCCAGGGCCGCCGCCTCCTCGTCCTCCTCCTGGCTGTCGTCCCCGGTGGCGGCCGGCCCGAAGCACCCCTGCGCGCCCTGCGCGAGGAGCACGTCGAGCGAGTCGACGACGCCCACGGGCTCCGGCGCGCCCAGGCCGAAGGCGGCGAAGGCCTCGCGCATGCGCGGGCAGCCGGCGCGCAGGATGCCGTGGCCTGCCCACACGCGGCCGTCCAGCAGCTCGAAGATGTCCGGGAAGACGTCCTCGAACAAGGGTGCGCTGGAGGAGGCGGAGAGGACGCCACCGTCGGCGCCGGCGTCGTCCGGGCGGATGAGGATGGAGTAGCTGGAGACCTCGACGAGGCGGCGTGGGCAGACGAGGATGGCGGCGAACTCCAGCAGGCTGCACTCACCGGGCAGCGACGGGGACTGCGCAGCCTCCACGTCGAAGAACACCATCTCCCTCTTCTTGGTGGTCGCCATTGGTTCCAGCAAGCAACTCGGTGGTGGTTTCTTGGTGATGGAGCTCTGTTTGTTTGTTTCTTGCTTGAAGCAATGAAGGAGAGGAGGGATGGGAGAATGGATGATCCCTGTCTTGTCGGAGGAGCCTGTCGATGGAGCTCTGGGGGCGCAACGAGTGGAAAAAATTCCACCCCCAGGCCGAAGTTTTCGCCGGCAGCCCCCCAGGAGGCGGAAAAAATGCCTCCTGGGGAGGACGGCTGGAGATGCTCTAATGAGCGCCGACCGCCTAGTCGTTGGAACCGGCACTAATGGTCACATTAATGTCGGTTCAGTTGCAAACCGGGACTAATGTGCTTCACACACTGGTAGAAAAAGGGCCTATAGTCCCGGTTCATAAGGGCCTTTAGTCCCGGTTCCTGAACCGGGACTAAAGTGTCGGTACTAATGCCCCGACCCTTTAGTCCCGGTTCAATCCAGAACCGGGACTGATGGGCCTCCACGTGGAGCAGTGCGCGGAGCCCAGTCAGGAGACCCTTTGGTCCCGGTTGGTGGCACCAACCAGGACCAATAGGCATCCATGCGTCAGCTTTTCTGTGGCTGAGGTTTTTGTTTTTTTTGAAAGGGGGGGGGTTGGGGGTTTTGGGGGGTTAATTTAGGTGTTTCATATATTGTGTTAGCTAGCTATAATTAATAGAGAGAAGTGTCCTCTCTTATGTTCGTGCTTGGTCGACGCTACGTACTATACATACGTATAGAGAGGACTAGACACGCTAGCTAGCTAGTAAGAAAACGAAGGAAACAGAAGATTGTCATGAACATATATGCATACAGAGAGAAGTGATATCGACCACCTCTCCTTCTCCGAGAGATTGGTCGAACAACAAGTTCTCGTATATCTATCTGACACTACCGGCTACATATATACAATAATTATCTCTTACAAATATAATCATACGGACTCAGGGTCCACATAGAATTCTCCGTCTTCAGGGATCACGTGGTCAAGAAAGAATGCCGCCAATTCCTCTTGAATTGCTCGCATGCGAGCTGGTGCTAGGAGTTCATCCCGCTTCCGAAACATCTAATTTGAAGAAGGGGGTCAATACATATATATATGAATGAATGAAACTCAACACAAATGATGGTAATAAAATAAAATTGTGAATGTTGTTATTTACGTACTTCATATTGTTCGTCAGAGTATCCGCCCCACTCACAGGTCGTGTGGCGGATGGACTTGCAGACGTAGTATCCACAGAAATCATTCCCTTGTTCCTGCCACAACCACTTTACAAGAAATAGAGGTCAATCAAACCGATAAGCAAGAATTCTAAATGGTATTGATGAAACTAGCGCTTGAATCACTAGGAGATGCGTGGAACATGCTACTATAGTACTTACTTTCGGGTGTCTAAATTCCAGCTCCTTCGGTAGTCCCGGAACTGTTTTGGTGAATTTTCTCCAAACACTGTCGGACAAAGAAAACAATTACTTGATATCAGGAAATGAACAAAGTTGCTGATATGGTGGATAATGATCGATTTAACTTACTTCTGGAGTATTTGAGTCATGTCTGCATAGTCCTGGGGATCTTTTCGTTTTGAGTCTAAGACGGTTACTAGTCCCTGCTCAAGCTTAATCTCTAGGAGAATATAGTGGAAACTGCACACACATGCATAACTCATGAATTACATTACTATAACCTTGACTAATATATAAGGGAAACCGAATACGCACAAGATAGTAACACTCACCTGAAGTTGTAAGGAAAGAGTATTATATCTTTGTTTTGATTTATTACGAACGATCGTAGCAAGTTGGCCTCGGTAGCTGCGGCATGAAGTTTAACCTGAGTTGCATCTATGAGATATGTGTTAATGAACCCAATATCACCGACTCGTCTTTTCTTCAATTCGGTGATCTTCAATCTGCATAATATAGTGAGGATGATTATAAATACATGCAATGAAAGAGCTAAGCTATATAGAGAAACTTAATGATAGAAGTAGTACTACTTACAGACATTAGCAGGCGACCGTTGTTTTATCGAGGGCCAATTGATTGAAAAACTGATAGAACTCCTCAAATGGAACAGGCAACAGATCAATTCCAACGAGGTCATGCTCCTTTTTAACTTTCACATACAAAGTACTCCTCCCCCCAGAGTCTCTGCAGATTTTCAAGTACCAATCATGCAATCTTCGCATCATCGTTGATAGAGATCTTTCATCTTTGACGAGAGGCTTCCCGTACTCGTATCTTTGTATCTGCACGTCCATGGGTTCATAATGTACTTCGTCGGGCAGGTAATCTGCAAGATTGCTATAACCGGGCACCATCCTTGGATCATTAGCGACGTTGTGGCTAGGCACCTTGAGCGGGGGGCACGATTGCTTCGCTTGTTCGCCGAGCTGGGCAATTTTTTTCCCAGCTCGTCGTTCTTTAAGCCTTTGATCACTGACAGTACTTGCCGACCGCTCCGCTTCAGCAAATTCCTTTCCAATAATGCGGTCGTAGTTTCCTTTTGGTGGATCAGACTTCGGTGGTTTTGTCAGGGCAGCCAGAGTGCGCTTCACTTTCACCCGATCTACCTTCTCCTCCGGAGGTGGATGTTTCTTTGCTTTCACCCCTTCAAAGAAGTTCCTCACTTCTTCTTGTGCGATCTCGGCGTTCTCCTCCAGGGTCCTCTCATATGGTAACTTCTCTAGAGTCTTCAGAGAAGGACCGAATCTGTATGTCCTCCTGCCTCTGGTTGTACTGCTAGACACCGACCGAGCAGACGGAGCGGTTGTCTTCTTTACTTGCTTAAGAGGCGGAGGAGAAGGACTACGACGCGCCGGAGCAGCTGGAGCGGCGGCAGGTCTCTTCCTCCCTTGCTGACGAGGCGGAGAAGGAGGAGGCTGGCTGCTCGGGCGCGTCGGCGCAGGCGGAGAAGGAGGCGGAGTGCCGCCACGCGCCGGAGAAGGAGCCGGCCGAGGGCCCTGATCGTCACTCACCGGAGGAGGAGGCGGTGGAGGCGGAGTGCCCTGACTCACCGGAGGAGGAGGAGGAGGCGGTGGCGTCCAGTTCGGAAGGTTGATGAGCTCCTTCCGCCATAGGCATGGAGTCTTCAGAGCAGACCCCAGCCGAGTCTCCCCTTCACCGGTAGGGTGGTCAAGCTGGAGGTCCTCAAATCCCTCCGTTATCTTATCCACCATCACCCTAGCATATCCTTCTGGAATCGGCCGGCAGTGGAAAGTTGCATTGGGTTCAGTAGGATAAACAGAGCCAACTGCCGCCTTGACCTTCAAATTCATCCACTGCGTCATAAGGTGGCAATTTTGAGACTCCGTTATAGCATCCACGGGATAGCTGGCAAGAGCCGTCAAGGCATGCTCCGGCTGAAGCAGCTCGGTGGAAGTCACGCTGCTTCTGCGCTGAGATGGCGGGGTAGCTTCAGGGGAGGCTTCGGCAGTACGTTTGCTGCGATTTGCTTCTCGTTCCTCTATCGCGTCTACCCTTGCTTGCAGCGCCTGTATTTGGGTCTGCTGCACTTTTTTCCTCCTCTCATGGGATTTGTAACCGCCTGCGTCCGGAAACCCAACCTTCCACGGAATGGAGCCTGGCATGCCTCGTGTCCGTCCAAGGTGCTCAGGATTCCCGAGGGCCATTGTGAGCTCGTCGTTCTCTCTGTCTGGAAAGAACGTCCCTTCCTGCGCTGCTTCGATATACTGCTTAAGCTTACTGACTGGTATGTCCATTTGATTGTTCGTCCAAATGCACTTCCCTGTTATAGGGTCCAGGGTTCCGCCAGCCCCGAAGAACCAAGTCCGGCAACGGTCTGGCCAGTTAATTGTCTCTGGTTCGATCCCTTTATGAACCAGATCATTCTCAGTCTTGGACCACTTAGGCCGGGTACGAGGTAGCCACCTGACCCCGTGCGATGGTGAAGCTTCTTCTTCGCAGCATTTTGCTTGTTTGTCGCCGACATCTTCTGACTCTTTTCTGATGTCTTGTGGGCCACAAATGCGGGCCAGTGATCTCTGATCTTCTCATATCTGCCCTTGAATTCTGGTGTCTCATTATTTTCGACAAACTTATTCAGCTCTTTCTTCCACCTCCTGAATAGTTCTGCCATCCTCTTCAGAGCAAAAGACTTGATTAATTTCTCTTTAACTGGGTTCTCTGGATTATCCTCAGGCGGTAGGGTGAAATTTGACTTCAGCTCAGTCCAAAGATCATTTTTCTGCATATCATTGACATAAGACACCTCAGGGTCTTCTGTAGCCGGCTTAAACCATTGCTGGATGCTTATCGGGATCTTGTCCCTAACCAGAACCCCGCACTGAGCAACAAATGCGCTCTTTGTCCGAAGGGGTTCAATAGGTTGGCCGTTGGGCGCGATTGCTATGATCTCAAACTTTTCATCCGAGCTCAACTTTTTCTTCGGGCCTCGTCTCTTTACCGAAGTTGTTCTCGATCCAGAGGGCTAGAAAAAAGAACAAAGACTTAATTAATATGTGTACATACCAAAACAATGAATGCATCAATCAGCTAGTCAGCATAGGCTTAACTAATATATATACCTGGCCGGACTCGGTTCGGTCACCGGAGCCGTCATCACGGTCTCCTTCTTGCACCGGCATTGGGTCATCGGAGCCGTCCTCATGTTCTTATTCTTGCACCGGCATTAGGTCACCGTAGCCAGCTTGTTCACCCTCTCCTTCCAGACCATCGGTTTCGTTGAGAAACAACGAGATGACATCACTTCCTTCTGTGATTATGTCCCTCAACAATGCTTCTTTTGTTGCTTCGTCTAGGGCGGTGTCCATAGTTTCTACAAATATTTACAACATGGCAATTATTATTCAAACATGACAGATGGATATATTAGTGCCAAACGTAGAACTAGCTACCTAATCATAGTAATCTATCGGGAGGGGGTATATATCGACAACGACGACACTACATCTATGTCCCTCGACGACCCTCGTTCCCGATAAAAAAAAGAGGAAGAAGAAGAAAAAAAAAGAGGAGAAGAAAGAATAGAGGAGAACTCCTCTATTCTTTCTTCTCCTCTTTTTTTTCTTGTTCCTCTTCTTTTTTTATCCTCTTCTTCCTCTCATGTTCGAGAGGATCGCCGAGGGGTCGGGAGGTTGCCTAGTGTCAAAGGATTCAACAAAACCATGTCTTCATCATTAGGCGAAAGTAACATGTGCATGATGGTACGAAGCTCTTCAAAGTTGTTCTGGAATGGAGTCCCAGATAGGATAATTCGCTTTTTGGTACAAAGTTCAGAAAGAGCCTTCCAAAAATCGCTATTTGGAAGGCCTTTGCTGAATTCGTACCAAAAGGCGGATTATTCTATCCGGGACTCCATTCCAGAACAACTTTGCAGAACTTCATACCAACATGCCCTGGTTACTTCCGGCTAATGATGAAGGCATGGATTTCTTCAATACTTTGACACTAGGAAACCTCTCTCGACCCCTCGGCGATCCTCGACCCCTCGAACCCTCGACGACCCTGAAACCCTCGACCCCTAGACGACCCTCTTCTTCCTCTCATGTTCGAGAGGATCGCCGAGGGTCGGGAGGTTGCCTAGTGTCAAAGGATTCAACAAAACCATGTCTTCATCATTAGGCGAAAGTAACATGTGCATGATGGTACGAAGCTCTTCAAAGTTGTTCTAGAACGGAGTCCCAGATAGGATAATTCGCTTTTTGGTACAAAGTTCAGAAAGAGCCTTCCGAATATCGCTATTTGGAAGGCCTTTGGTGAATTCATACCAAAAGGCAAATTATTCTATCCAGGACTCCATTCTAGAACAACTTTGCAGAACTTCGTACCAACATGCCCTGGTTACTTCCGGCTAATGATGAAGGCATGGATTTCTTCAATACTTTGACACTAGGAAACCTCTCTCAACCCCTCGGTGATCCTCGACCCCTCGAACCCTCGACGACCCTGAAACCCTCGACCACTAGACGACCCTCTTCTTCCTCTCATGTTCGAGAGGATCGCCGAGGGGTCGGGAGGTTGCCTAGTGTCAAAGGATTCAACAAAACCATGTCTTCATCATTAGGCGAAAGTAACATGTGCATGATGGTACGAAGCTCTTCAAAGTTGTTCTGGAACGGAGTCCCAGATAGGATAATTCGCTTTTGGTACAAAGTTCAGAAAGAGCCTTCTGAATATCGCTATTTGGAAGGCCTTTGCTGAATTCGTACCAAAAGGCGGATTATTCTATCCGGGACTCCATTCCAGAACAACTTTGCAGAACTTCGTACCAACATGCCCTGGTTACTTCCGGCTAATGATCAAGGCATGGATTTCTTCAATACTTTGACACTAGGAAACCTCTCTCGACCCCTCGGCGATCCTCGACCTCTCGAACCCTCGACGACCCTGAAACCCTCGACCCCTAGACGACCCTCTTCTTCCTCTCATGTTCGAGAGGATCGCCGAGGGGTCGGGAGGTTGCCTAGTGTCAAAGGATTCAACAAAACCATGTCTTCATCATTAGGCGAAAGTAACACGTGCATGATGGTACGAAGCTCTTCAAAGTTGTTCTGGAACAAAATCCCAGATAGGATAATTCGCTTTTTGGTACAAAGTTCAGCAAGAGCCTTCCGAATATCGCTATTTGGAAGGCCTTTGCTGAATTCGTACCAAAAGGCGGATTATTCTATCCGGGACTCCATTCTAGAACAACTTTGCAGAACTTCGTACCAACATGCCCTGGTTACTTCCGGCTAATGATGAAGCATTGGATTTCTTCAATAATTTGACACTAGGAAACCTCTCTCGACCCCTCGGGGATCCTCGACCCCTCGAACCCTCGACGACCCTGAAACCCTCGACCCTCGACCCCTTAACGACCCTCGACCCTCTACCCTAGTTCCCGACCCTCGACCAATATAGGAGAAGAAGAAAGGAATAGCTAGAGGAGAAGATCGAAGAAAAAAAGAAGAAAAAAAGAGGAGAAGAAGAAAGGAATAGTGGAGAAGAAGAGAAAATAGAATATAGAAGAAGAGAAAATAGAATATATTCTATTTTCTCTTCTTCTCCACTATTCCTTTCTTCTTCTCCTCTTCTTTTTCTTCTTTTTTCTTCTTCTTATTTATTTCTCCTCTTCTTTTCCTCTCCTCTCTTCTTTCTTTCCTCTTCTTATTTTCTTATTTCCTATCCTTCTTTTTGTAAAATTGTAATTTTTGCATATATAAAACTTTTCTAAAATTGTAACTTTCTATATAAAACTTTCTTATCGGGAGGGGGAGAAGATCGAAGAAAATTTTCTATTTTTTCTTCTTCTCCTCTATTCCTTTCTTCTTCTCCTCTTCCTTTTCTTCCTCTCCTCTTCTTCTCCTTTTTCCTCTTCTTTTTTTCTCCTCTTCTTCCCAACCCTCGCCCCCTCGAACACTTGGCGACCCTCGACCCTCTACCCTAGCTAGTTCCCGACCCTCGCCCCCTCGATCCCTCGAACACTCGGCAACCCTCGACCCTCGACCCTCGGCGACCCCGTCCCCCCATCATGTCGAAGTTATCGGGGAGGGGGTATATTGACCCCCCTCATGTCGAAGTTATCTGGTGCACATACATATACATATCTGCATGCACATACATACACACTGCACACACATACACATACATACACATATATATACACTACACACATGCATACATATATCTCAAAAAAATTAACAGAGGCGGGCGGCGGCGCGGCAAGCGGAGCGCGGCCAGGTGGCGCGGCAAGCGGAGCGCGGCCAGGCGGCGGCGTCGAGGCAGAACACGACGGGCGGCGGCGGCGAACCAGTGGCGGCGCGGCAAGCAGAGCACGTACGGGCAGAGCACGACGGGCAGCGGCATT
>NC_041386.1:131372786-131385622 GCF_002162155.2 Triticum dicoccoides | reverse complement strand
GGGGAGAGGAGGAGAGGAGGGGAACGGCACGGCGGCTCACAGTGGGAGCGGGCCGGGAAGGCGTCGGGGTAGGGCTCGGCGGTGGCGGCGAGGACGTCGAAGTGGAGCAGCCTGACGGCGTCGGGGCAGGGCTCGGCGGTGGCGAAGGCAACGATGAGAGGCAGGGCTCGGCGGTAGCGACGATGCGAGAGGGGCAGCCTGCCGGCGTCCACGATGAGGAATGGTAGCAGTTGGCGGAAATTTCCCAAGTGTTGTATATATAGCCAGAGCAATGGTCCCGGTTCGCGGCACGAACCGTGACCAATGCCCCCCTTTGGTCCCGGTTGGTGCCACGAACCGGGACCAAAGGCCAACCGGGACTAAAGGGGGGCATTGGTCACGGTTGGTGCCACGAACCGTGACCAATGCCACCTTTAGTCCCGGTTGGTGCCACCAACCGGGACCAATGGCCTTGTGCTGCCCCGCGCCCAAAAGTTTAGTCCCACATCGCTAGCTGAAGGGCGCTGGTACTGGTTTATAAGCGCGGGTGTGCCTCCCCATTCGAGCTCCTCTCTAATGCAGGCTTTCGGGCCTAAACTTGCTACTGCCTGTGGGCCTATTGGGCCTTCTGCGGGCCTGAATCCTGGCCCATGTAGGGTTTCTAGTCGTATTCAGGCCGTGGAGGCCCAGTAGGAGGCATTTTTTTTGGTTTTTTCTTTTTTGTTTCTACATTTTTTTTGGTTTTTTATTTTTTTTTATTTCTACTTAAAACTAAATACTTACAATTTTTTAGTGATTTCTTTTTGCTTTTAGGTCACAAAAATTATAAACTTTGTGTTAGTGCCATTAGTTTTAAATTTTGAATAGTTTAAATTTGAATTTTTAAAAATTTGTGTGAATCACTAGTTTATGAATAACATTACTATAAAAATAGAATTTTTTTCTATTTATTTTTTATTTATACTTGCAACTAAATACTTATAGTTTTTTAGTGATTTCTTTTTGATTTTAGGTCACAAAAATTATAAACTTTCTGTTAGTGCCATTAGTTTTAAATTTTGAATAGTTTAAATTTGAATTTTTAAAAATTTGTGTGAATCACTAGTTTATGAATAACTTTACTATAAAAATAGAATTTTTTTTTTCTTCTTTGCTATTTATTTTTTATTTATACTTACAATTAAATACTTATAGTTTGATTTTAGGTCACAAAAATTATATTCTTTTTGCTATTGAAGAATATTATAGTTTTATTTTAGTTGATCATAACATAATATTTTAATTGATTGTTTTTATTTTCATAAAAGTTTTGTAGTTCATTCTGTTTGCTATTAATTCATTCTTTGAGCTAAATGACTCTGAAATTGGAAAGCATTTCAAAATGAACCCTGAAAAGGTTGAAAGTTGGCATGGTATCATCATTTCACCCACATAGCATGTTCCAAAAAGTAGAGAGGGTTACGACAAAAACTTGATGCACTTCATGTACAAAATGGACAATCACTTTCAATATCAAAGTTTCGAACCATAAGACATGAAAGCATTTCAAATGAACTCTGAAAAAGTTGAAAGTTGGGATGGTATCATAATTTCATCCACATAGCATGTGCATGTACAAAACGGACAATGGTAGCATGTTCATCTGTTACAAATTTGGCATGGTATCATCATAATAGTTGCGGGAGAAAGTCTTCACTTTTTCTTCGCTTGTGTCATTTGCTTATTGCGCCGTAACCATGGATAATCTTCATTGTTTATCAGGATGCTTGGGTCAGCCTTGACATTGAAGGGAGGAATTTCATGAAACTTTTCATAATCTTCAGACATGTCTGTCTTGCCGTCCACTCCCAGGATGTCCCTTTTTCCTGAAAAAACTATGTGGCACTTTGGCTCATCGTATGATGTATTCGCTTCCTTATCTTTTCTTTTTCTCGGTTTGGTAGACATGTCCTTCACATAGATAACATGTGCCACATCATTGGCTAGGACGAACGGTTCGTCAGTGTACCCAAGATTTTTCAGATCCACTGTTGTCATTCCGTACTATGGGTCTACGTGTACCCCGCCGCCTAACAGATTGACCCATTTGCACTTAAACAAAGGGACCTTAAAATCAGGTCCGTAGTCAAGTTCCCATATGTCCACTATGTAACCATAATATGTGTCCTTTCCGCTCTCGGTTGCTGCATCAAAGCGGACACCATTGTTTTGGTTGGTGCTCTTTTGATCTTGGGCGATCGTGTAAAATGTATTCCCATTTATCTCGTATCCTTTGTAAGTCAATACAGTCAAAGATGGTCCCCTGGACAACAAGTACAACTCATCACAAACAGTGTTGTCACCTCTGAGACATGTTTCCAACCAACTGCTGAAAGTCCTGATGTGTTCACATGTAATCCAGTCGTCGCACTGCTCCGGGTGTTTGGAGCGCAGACTGTTCTTGTGTTCATCGACATACGGGGTCACCAAGGTAGAGTTCTGTAGAACTGTGTAGTGTGCTTGAGACCAAGAATATCCGTCCCTGCATATTATTGAGTCTCTTCCAAGAGTGCCTTTTCCAGTCAGTCTCCCCTCATACCGCGATTTAGGGAGACCTATCTTGTTAAGGCCAAGAATGAAGTCAACACAAAACCCGATAACATCCTCTGTTTGATGGCCCATGGAGATGCTTCCTTCTGGCCTAGCGCGGTTACGGACATATTTCTTTAGGACTCCCATGAACCTCTCAAAGGGGAACATATTGTGTAGAAATACGGGCCCCAGGATGACAATCTCATCGACTAGATGAACTAGGATGTGCGTCATGATATTGAAGAAGGATGGTGGGAACACCAGCTCGAAACTGACAAGACATTGCGCCACATCACTCCTTAGCCTTGGTACGATTTCTGGATCGATCACCTTCTGAGAGATTGCATTGAGGAATGCACATAGCTTCACAATGGCTAATGGGACGTTTTCCGGTAGAAGCCCCCTCAATGCAACCGAAAGCAGTTGCGTCATAATCACGTGGCAGTCATGAGACTTTAGGTTCTGAAACTTTTTCTCTGGCATATTTATTATTCCCTTTATATTTGACGAGAAGCCAGTCGTGACTGCCACGTGATTATGACGCCACGTGAATAATAAATCTTCTTTGAATGCCTGCTTAGTCATGAGACTTTATTATTCACCTTTATACTGCTTCAGAGGCATGTCGTCTTTTTCGTGCAAACGTTGCAGGTCCTCTCGTGCCTCAGGTGTATCTTTTGTCTTCCCATACACGCCCAAGAAGCCTAGCAGGTTCACGCAAAGGTTCTTCGTCATGTGCATCACGTCGATTGAGGAGTGGACCTCTAGGTCTTTCCAGTAGGGTAGGTCCCAAAATATAGATTTCTTCTTCCACATGGGTGCGTGTCCCTCAGCGACATTCGGAACAGCTAGTCCACCGGGACCCTTTCCAAAGATTACGTAGTGTAAATCATTGACCATAGCAAGCACGTGATCACCAGTGCGCATGGCGGGCTTCTTCCGGTGATCTGCCTCGCCTTTGAAATGCTTGCCTTTCTTTCGACATTGATGGTTGGTCGGAAGAAATCGACGATGGCCCAGGTACACATTCTTCCTGCATTTGTCCAGGTATATACTTTCAGTGTCATCTAAACAGTGCGTGCATGCGTGGTATCCTTTGTTTGTCTGTCCTGAAAGGTTACTGAGAGCGGGCCAATCGTTGATGGTCACGAACAGCAACGCCTTAAGGTTAAATTCCTCCTGTCTGTGCTCATCCCACGTACGTACACCGTTTCCATTCCACAGCTGTAAAAGTTCTTCAACTAATGGCCTTAGGTACACATCAATTTCATTGCCGGGTTGCTTAGGGCCTTGGATGAGAACTGGCATCATAATGAACTTCCCCTTCATGCACATCCAAGGAGGAAGGTTATACATACATAGAGTCACGGGCCAGGTGCTGTGATTGTTGCTCTGCTCCCCGAAAGGATTAATGCCATCCGCGCTTAAAGCAAACCATACATTCCTTGGGTCCTTTGCAAACTCATCCCAGTACTTTCTCTCAATTTTTCTCCACTGCGACCCGTCAGCGGGTGCTCTCAACTTCCCATCTTTCTTTCGGTTCTCACTGCGCCATCGCATCAACTTGGCATGCTCTTCGTTTCTGAACAGACGTTTCAACTGTGGTATTATAGGAGCATGCCACATCACCTTCGCAGGAACCCTCTTCCTGAGGGGCTCGCCGTCAACATCACCAGGGTCATCTCGTCTGATCTTATACCGCAACGCACCGCATACCGGGCATGCGTTCAGATCCTTGTATGCACCGCGGTAGAGGATGCAGTCATTAGGGCATGCATGTATCTTCTCCACCTCCAATCCTAGAGGGCATACGACCTTCTTTGCTGCGTATGTACTGTCGGGCAATTCGTTATCCTTTGGAAGCTTCTTCTTCAATATTTTCAGTAGCTTCTCAAATCCTTTGTCAGCCACAACATTCTCTGCCTTCCACTGCAGCAATTCCAGTACGGTACCGAGCTTTGTGTTGCCATCTTCGCAATTGGGGTATAACCCATTTTTGTGATCCTCTAACATGCGATCGAACTTCAGCTTCTCCTTTTGACTAATGCATTGCGTCCTTGCATCGACAATGACCCGGCAGAGATCATCATCATCGGGCACATCGTCTGGTTCCTCTTGATCTTCAGCAGGTTCACCCGTGGCAGCATCATTGGGCACATCGTCTGGTTCCTCTTGATCTTCACCAGCTCCCCCCGTTGCAGCATCACCGTATTCAGGGGGCACATAGTTGTCATCGTACTCTTCTTCTTCGCCGTCTTCCATCATAACCCCTATTTCTCCGTGCTTCGTCCAAACATTATAGTGTGGCATGAAACCCTTGTAAAGCAGGTGGGAGTGAAGGATTTTTCGGTTAGAGTAAGACCTCGTATTCCCACATTCAGTGCATGGACAACACATAAAACCATTTTGCTTGTTTGCCTCAGCCGCATCGAGAAACTCATGCACGCCCTTAATGTACTCGCGGGTGTGTCTGTCACCGTACATCCATTGCCGGTTCATCTGCGTGCATTATATATAATTAAGTGTCCAAATTAATAGAAGTTCATCATCACATTAAAACCAAAGTGCATACATAGTTCTCATCTAACAACATATAGCTCTCCAGAGCATTTAATTAATTAAACCATACATTGAAACTATGTAAAACATTTCAATGCGAAAACAAATGCGATCATAATCGCAATCAAGGTAACAATTGATCCAACGGCATAATGATACCAAGCCTCGGTATGAATGGCATATTTTCTAATCTTTCTAATCTTCAAGCGCATTGCATCCATCTTGATCTTGTGATCATCGACGACATCCGCAACATGCAACTCCAATATCATCTTCTCCTCCTCAATTTTTTTTATTTTTTCCTTCAACAAATTATTTTCTTCTTCAACTAAATTTAACCTCTCGACAATAGGGTCGGTTGGCATTTCCGATTCACATACATCCTAGATAAATAAAATCTATGTCACGTTGGTTGGCATAATTTTCATAAACAATAAATAAACCAATAGTTATAAAGATAATATACATATCAAATCCGAATCATAGACAGGACGAGGGCCGACGGGGCGGATACCAAAACCATCGCACTATATAAGATGCAATAATAAATGTAAGAAAATGATACAAGTATCTATCTAAACATACAAGTAAGAATATTTTTCCTTTCAGAAAGAAGATAAGAACAAGAGGCTCACCACGGCGGTGTCGGTGATGAGATCGGCGCGGGTGATCGACGGCAGTGAAGACGGGGACGGGGCGTGACGGACCGCTAAATCTAGACAAATCTCGAGGAAAATGGAGCTTGGAGGTCGAGCTTCGAGAGGAGAAAGCTTAAGTAGTGTGGCTCGGGCATTCCATCGAACACCTCATGTGCATAGGAGGTGAGCTAGAGCACCACAAAGCCCTCTCCCCCTCGGCCAGAAAAAACAGAGCACTGTGCTCTGCTCTTGCGCGAGGGGGTATATATAGGCACCTCATTGGTCCCGGGTGATCACATGAACCGGGACTAAAGGGAAGCCTTTGGTCCCGGTTCAAGCCACCAACCGGGACCAATGGTGGTGGGCCAAGAGCGAGGCCCATTGGTCCCGGTTCGTCCCACCAACCGGGATCAAAAGGTCCAGACGAACCGGGACCAATGGCCCACGTGGCCCGGCCGGCCCCCTGGGCTCACGAACCGGGACCAATGCCCACATTGATCCCGATTCTAGACTGAACCGGGACTAATGGGCTGAGCCGGCCTGGACCATAGCCCTGTTTTCTACTAGTGACATTACGCCTTTTTTCTACTAGTGTTACTGGGAACGATGTACAAACTGAGATACTATTTTTCATGAAAGTCTGCTTCGACCAGCTCTGTAAAAAGAGCCAACTTCGGAGCAAGGCAAAGGAGAACCGATGTTGTATTTGGTGAATTCCAAAGGAGCGACGTCAAGATGATCTCTAATGAAGAAGCAACCTGGAAGTCATTCGTCTCGTTGAGATAAGACCTTTGGTTTTTTGGTCATTTTATTAAGTTGTGGTAGTACGTAAAAGTTAATGTCAATATACTTAACCAGCGAGCTTGGGGTAGAGGACAAAACACAAGCTGGGCATTGGTACGACTATACGCAGTCGTATCGCTGCTCGTACCACATGGTAACGACCGTGGAAACGCCCAAATCTTCTCCATACAATCGCCATTTTTGGCACCATTTCATGCGTTTGATAGTGGGAAGATAAGAGACACACTAAAGACCTCAGGAGCACCTACTATCCCTTAGAACAATTTTAAAGCTATAATGGCTGTAAATGTTACTACTGTTAAATTTAGGCAAACGTAAAATATTACGAAAGTTTATTTTCCTAATATTTTATCAAAAGTTAAATTCAGGACTACATTTGTGGGAGATACATCATGCATGACGTTCACAACTCTAGAGAAGTTATTCTTTAATCAGGGAATATACATGTGATAAATCAAATACTGTCCACCCAAATTAGCAAAAGAGAAAATTGTGGGGCTGTATATCGATCTATATACTCCATAGATTTTGATTTTGACATGGATTACTACATTTACTAAATTTTGCTAGATCCAAAAAAACCTTTATTATTAGACCACGTGGAGGAGAAAGAGAAATCTAACCAAACATCTAGGCTACTGTACAACAAAGGAAAACGATTAATCTCGAGAGGAACAAAAAGTCAGCAATCAGTTCATGTGCCTGCCTAAATTAACCTAGTTTTTTCTTGAGGGAATAAATTAACCTAGTTGAATATTGTTGCATTGTCAGTGTCTGCAAACGAAAGCATCTTATTAGCACACACGATGCCTATGACATGTGTAGCAGTATAGCTACTCTCTTCAAAGAACAATTCAAGGCCACATGTGTTACTCGTCTTTGAAGGCACTAGCTGTGCTGGGACAAGAAAAAAGGTTGCTAGATTAAACTGATTACTGCACTAGCGTTATTTGCGGGTGGAGTGATGATCTCCCCGGTGTGGAAGGTAAAATATTTATAAGAAGTACAAAGGCCTCAAACTTAACAAAAACTACATCAAGGGCTCTAGACCGTCGAATGACCACTACCGTCGCCAGAACGAGTCATCGACGTGTCGCTATCACCGCTCCCCTACCAGAGCCAGCTTAACCTTGTCGATGACAACTAGGAAGTCTTGGAGCACGTGCCCTAAAGGACCAGCCCCTGTAGTCGTAGTCGTCGTCGTTCAACCCTTGAATATATCTGAAGCAACTAACACCAAATCTCGTTATCGCACATGCACAACGAGAAACACTAACCTCGCCGCCCCAAGGATGCGACAGGAATCTACGCCGGAGGTCCATCGAATATGTCCAGATGGACGAACTCAAGGAGGGTCCGAGCCTGGAAGACAATCTCAAAGAAGAAGCACTGCGATCCACCCGAGCAGCGCACCTGCAAGGATTAAGAAACCCTAACCTAAAGTACTAACAGGAGGGGAGGCACTAGGATTCCCCTCCCCGCAACGGGCCATCGGAGTGGCAGGTAGAGGGGAGGCGAATAGAAGGGCTCGTCGGCGAAGTATGGAGGGGATGCCTTCTCAAGAACATGAAAGAAAGATGAAGATCTAACACACTAGTATCGCAGGAGGTGGATTTGCTAGTGTGTCCTATCTCGTATTTTGTCCTTTGAATAAAATTTTGTTGCTTTCTACTACATGATTGGAGGGATGTTATTTGTACAAAGGGAATAGGTAAATACATAGGTTATTTTCGGTTGCTTCCTACGTGGGTTATTTACGCTGGACCAAATGAAGTACTGACCGTTGTTTAAAGGGGTGTGTATATGATTGAAGTGGTTGGCCAGGAAGGTTTCACCAACAATGGGTGACATCATAATCTACTGATAGGGGTTCACCACCTCCATCGACATAGACATCGTGTCGGTAACATATAACTAAAATGTTGCCCATCTATCATTCATATCCTTCTTCTTTTAAATTGTTGATTCTGGATGTGTGCATCTTAATTATGCAGATGTCTGGTGTCACTCATCAAGTTCTGCATCTGCTTGATGCTACGCATTAAGTTTTTTTTTGGAAAAGGAGGTTAACCCCCTACCTCTGCATCAGATTGATGCATGCAACCATAATATGAAAACAAGTACGAACACAAGTCTGTAGTGCAAGTTGACTCACAAATGGAGCAAAGCAAAATGAAATAAAAAGATGCCACATCCAGCGAAAATAGCCAAAGGCCACGATGCCTACACACCTAGTCTATTAGTAGCTCGCCATCCAAATCGGTTGAAGATAACCCGTGCGACTGTCTCCCATCGGTTGCACCCAGTATTCAAACGCTCATTGGAATCCGCATGGGTGAGTAATGACCACGTACGGATCCAAGCAGTAGCTCTATGGATAACCTGCAAAAAGTTGATAAAGTTTTTCCGGTTAAGATTATGTCACTCCTAGTGTTCCAGATAGCCCATAATAACGCGCATACTCCTATCCAAATATGACTCGTTATGTTTGAATCCACTCAATTTAACCACGTTCCAAATAATGTGTTCATACAACTTGGAGGGTACACATTAAGTTAATAAAAATGTTCTCGCAAAAAAGTTAATAAAAATGTATATTATTAAAAAATTAAAATAAAAGATAAATACATAGGTCGCGGTGTGCAACAATCAATTGCAGAGTCCACCGTTGTACTCTCTATTGAAATGAATCTATACTTTTAAGGATCCCGCTAGTTGGCGAACGGTCTCCGGCTAGGGGTGGACATGCGAACAACCTGAGTGTCATTTTATGTATATAGGGTTGGCAGTTTTGAAAACTGTCATGCCAGTTCCTACTTTTAGTCTCTTTTTTTTTTGCGGATTACTTTTAGTCTCTTTAGGGTATTTCTTGTAGAAAACGGCCACCCTTAGATCCAAATGGAAGGGCTCCGGGGGCGTTCGCCAGAAATTGCTCCCTGGGACGTCAGCCAGATAAGATTGCCGATTTTTAATAATAGAAAAGTTTATCTTTTGGCCAGTATCCGCATCCGAGAGGCATGCAACCAACGGTTGGCTTCCTAGCTACTACCGTATACATATATACATGAGCGGGAAAAATTGTATACTAACGATTTCTTTTTTCCTTCAAAAAAAGATTAGTCAACACTATACAGATTAATACTAACACACATGTCACAAATAAGCACTGTTATTCATTCTCGATGTGACCTATAGACAATTATATACGTAAGGTATGGTCTTCGAAAGCTGCAAGTGATCAAAGAGAGCTATAGCACGCTCAAATGCTCATGACAAGGCGCAAGAATGCAGAAAACGTGCATTGTTTTGCTCATGATTGTTAAGTTTCACTGACCTAGCTAATAAAAGTAGTATATATAATATAGGATGGGTATAGAGTCCACAAAAGCACTAGCATAAAGTATGTCCACACAAAAACCCTAGCCACACAAAACAATATATACTACTGTACTAGTTAATGTTAATCCCATGCTGTAGCTACTTTTAATCTTTGCAGCACGTGTTTGTATTATCCTATATACGTTGCTTTCATGCCCTAGCAAAGCACTAGCTCAATTGTATATTCTCAACACCTCAATAATGACTGTCTTTCCCTTATCCTCTGCTTCCTTTATAAAAGGCGCTTAGTGTTGGAGCGCCTTAACACTACCCGCCTCAAGCTAGGTACTAGCTCCGATGAGTAGCTGCTTCAACGGTGGCGCCGGCTGGCCGGAGCCCGTGGTGCGCGTGCAGGCCGTGTCGGACACCTGCGGCGAGACAATACCCGAGCGGTACGTCAAGCTGCCGTTGGATCGGCCGTCGGCGACGACCCTCCAACCGGCGGTCTCACATGGCGGCGGCAGCCTAAACATCCCGGTAGTGGACATGTCAATGCCGGACTCGGACGAGACAGTCCGTGCCGTGGACGCCGCGTGCCGGGAGTGGGGGTTCTTCCAGGCGGTGAACCACGGCGTGAGTCCTGAGCTGCTGCGGCGGGCGCGCTCGTCGTGGCGCGGTTTCTTCAGGCAGCCAGCCGAGGTGCGCGAGCGGTACGCCAACTCGCCGGCGACGTACGAGGGCTACGGCAGCCGTCTCGGTACCACCAAGGGTGGACACCTCGACTGGGGCGACTACTACTTCCTGCACCTCCTCCCGCCGTCGATCAAGAGCCACGACAAGTGGCCGTCCCTTCCGTCCACCCTACGGTACGCACACAGGCACCTAGGTCTACCTACACGCACTCGCGTCGCATGCTCGTCGATCCAATTAATTCACAAGTTATTTAGCTGGCCGATGTGTATGCATGCATGGCAGGGAGGCGACGGAGGAGTACGGCGAGGAGGTGGTGAAGCTGTGCCGGAGGGTATCAAAGGTGCTGTCCAAGGGGCTGGGACTCGACGGCGGGAGGCTGCAGGCAGCGTTCGGCGGGGAGGGCGGCGAGGGGGCATGCATGAGGGTTAACTTCTACCCGAGGTGCCCGCAGCCGGAGCTGACGCTGGGCGTGGCGGCGCACTCGGACCCCGGCGGCATGACCATGCTGCTCGTCGACGACCACGTTCGGGGGCTGCAGGTGAAGAAGGATGGCCAGTGGATCACCGTCGACCCGGTCCCTGACGCCTTCATCGTCAACGTCGGAGACCAGATCCAGGTATATACACACGTGCCGCGTACTACGGAAGTACGTTACGTGTATGTGGCAGGGACGCGCATACGTACAGGCGACAGCGTACACATATGGTATACGCACCCGTGAGTTGATAGAACCAAGTAAAATTACCATACCATCCATGCAAACAAAAACTAAAATATCATTCAAAAAAATACTATTATAGAACCAAGTAAAATTGTAGAAAAGGTGCAACGAAAAGAAAACAAACAAATTAGGCAACCAGTCGTGAATCATTACACGCACCGAAAAGGTATAACATGTACAGTATCTATGTACTACGTGCAATCGTGGTGTACTACGTTGCACTTGCACCTATTCTACTTGAGTGCAACCCGGGAAAAGGCTGGGAACGAAAACAAAACCGGTTGTGGGGGTCCGGGACGGTAGCCTCAGCTGTCGACACGTATCAGTGGAACTGCATTGAAAAATTGGACAAGAAACTGCTTCTCCAAGTAACAAAGCGTAGGCGTATCCTATTGATTGTTTCCCGACATAATGACGAATCCATGTGAAAGATATGTTTCCATCACATGAATTTACCTCATATTTGTTTGTTCTCTTCTTCTGGTGTCTGTGATTCCTGTGTTTTTCATACATGACATCCAATTCATGGTTTTGGGGATTTTTCTGGATATATGACATCTCAAGTCTCGCGTTTTTTCTATTCCTATGTTTTGAATTCATGTATTCCTTCCCGCAAAAAGAAAAAAAAGAAAAAAAGAGAGTTTATGTGTTTGTTATCTACGAAAATATTCACCAAAAGCATGATATTTCTTTGTACATAGACACGAATCCTGGAGCGAAAATAGGACCAAGGATTTTAAATTTTGATTTTTTATGACAATTTTGTTAATTTTCAGTTACCTGTTTTTTTAAATCTTAATCATAAAATTTTTGTACACTATTTTGGATTCTTTTTAAGAGTGGTTAAATAGTTATACACTAGTTAACCTAAAAGTACATCATTGAACTTTTTGGTGTATGGTTTATGTCTAGAGTGAGGTGAGATGCGAATGATTGGATATTAGTCCAAGACTAAATATTTGAAAAAAAAATCCAAGACTAAAGAAACTGTTGATAGACAATTTGATTATATAAGGATTACAAATATAGTAATATTACTTTTTGAATATGGTAAAACTAAATATATGCATATCATTTTCACTTTTCCAATCTACATAGTTAGAAATAAAGTTAGTGGTAAGTATAGATTCCATTTTTTTACGTTCATGTGAGTAAGAAGTAACTTTAAGTTGATTACACATATGTCTTTTTTAACATAGTTCCCACATACACGAACATACATTCATCCCTACTAACACATGCATGCACACTATATTCGTATGAGCACCTTAGAGATACTATACATCCTCAGGTTGACGAAGCCATCACATCATAGATGTCTCATAGTTGATAAGGAGTATCAGTGCCAAGTGTAGGACTTCAAATCTTATGTGTGGGTTCTATCACAAAGAATCTAACCATCTAAGCTACACTCAGTTTGCTACACATACGTCTTTTGATGTGTAACTCTACTTTGTTGTACTCCCTCCGGTCCTTTTTACTCCGTGAATTAGATTTGTGTCAAATCAAACTTTGCAAAGTTTGACCATATATATATTAAAAAGTATCAACAT
>NC_041386.1:131358344-131371990 GCF_002162155.2 Triticum dicoccoides | reverse complement strand
TTCATCCCCCTCTATTTTACCATCAATGCATCGTAATTTTACGTTCAGTAAGTTTTGTCTTTTCTCCGACGCAAAAAGGGACCGTAAAAAAATATATAATCACCGTAAAAAATATTTTATGTTATGTAAAATTACAAACGTAAAAACATAGTTTAAAATACACATAAACTTAAATTTTCTTGTCTTATGACCTATATTTTTACTTTATTATGTCCAATTTTACGTAGTGAATTAATAGGAATGTAACTATTTGAATTCGAAACGTAATTTAATTATGAAATGATCGTAAGACTACCTCGGGTGAAGAATAACTTATTCTGCACCTGGATGATGAATAGTAACAACAAAACTATTTAATAATAAACCTAACAATATTGTTTGACATTGTAAACGTTGATACTACTTTTTTAGATATGTTTGGTCAAAGTAGTTCGGACAAAACTCATATGCAAAAACTAAAAAAGACCGGAGGGAGTACACGTACTACGTGCTAACCTTTGTGAGCACGCTGTGCAATAGCAAAAAGAATGAAAAGGTGCTATCTTTGTGAGCACGCGCTTCTATAACGAAAAAATGCTATGAAACAACATCGAAAGTTCAAAGATCGACGTGGAATTATTTCTGTCACACAAGATAGTACTCTCTTGTGTTATTTTCCTTGGCTTCTGGGGTCAATTTGGCTTCTGTAAAAAGGCTACTACTTCTAGCTAGATTTGGACCTTGGATAGGCGTAGGCACTAACAAGGCGGAAATTCAATTTGATGGTGGAAATGACATATTTCTCTTCTTTCATGTGATATTCCTCTATAGGCATATTAGAAAATGGTTCAGGTGCAAGTGACACCTACTCAGTAGCTATAGCCAGAGGCGTGTCTAATCGGCCTACGCCTTTGATTATTTTGCATTTGATGGTGCCACAGTGCCGGAGCTATCACCCATCAAGTCTATTCCGCACCTGAGCTCCCTCAACGTGTGACACCAATAGCCTCTCGATCGAATTGATTGTAAATAGTGTATTGTTTACGACTCGGAAATGAACTGCAAAAACGTCTTATATTAACGTATAGAGAAAATATATAAATGGTGTACTACTCTTAACTCTGTGTGCTTACGTACGCAGGTGCTGAGCAACGCGGCGTACAAGAGCGTGGAGCACCGGGTGACAGTGAGTGCAGCGGAGGAGCGGCTATCGCTCGCCTTCTTCTACAACCCGCGGAGCGACGTGCCGGTGGCGCCCATGGCGGAGCTGGTGGCGCCGGGACGCCCGGCGCTGTATCCGGAGATGACCTTCGACGAGTATCGGGCACACATCCGGCAGCGCGGCCTCAGCGGCAAGGCGCAGCTACAGTCTCTGCAGAACGCCAACAGCAGCGTCGCCTCCTGACACTAGGAAAGGCCAGCCGGCCGACCGGCCGGCCTACTACTCCCTTGTCATGTGCATGCGCATCACTCCGTTGTATTCGGAGATGTGTTCATGGCCGGTACATATGTATGTATAATATAGACGTTTCCGCTAATAAATATACACGGGATAGTCTCGTACGTATGCCATTCATGTTAACTTGATCAGTTTGTTTACTCTGTATGACGTATATAATTAATGAGACTGCTCATTTGTTATGTTCCTTACTTGATCTTCTGGCATATTGCTTTTGGGAACGCCTCTGTCTTTGCCCGCTCAGATTTTTTTGACGAAAATAGGAAACATTTCCCTGGCCAATACGTGTGATACGAAAAAGTAAAGGAGACAAAAGAGGCCAACATCTATTTCAGAAGAAAGAAAGATTATAAAAAGCCCTCAGCTGGCTCATAATTGAATCAACAATTCCAAAAATGTGTTCATAAAAAGGTATAAATATATTCATCATGGTGTAATTTTTTCATATAATTAATAAAAATATATTATCCTAGTTGATTAAGAATTAACTCAATGTAGAAACCACGGTCATGATATTTCTGAGACCCCTCCAAGGGATTTAGAGCCAATCAGGTTTTGGCCCCTCTCATCGGCGGCGCTATCAGTTCGCCCCGCCCCTGGTGGCACTATCGATCTCGAAGGTGCGGCTGATCCCATTGTGTTGCCTATTTACTTGGGTTCAGTCGTTGTTGGTCTTTGACAGAACTACTAAAATCTGCTATGTTGTCACTGATGGATTCATGTGGATTTGGCGGGCACTCATGGTTGTTGGTGTGTTTGTAGATACGTTCGTTCTAATCAATGTTTTTCTTTACGGGTGACGTTTGTTGTTTTAGTGTGCTGGCGTTTTAAGCCTTAGTTTCACGACTTTTTGACTTTCAACTACAACAAGATTTGTCGGCTCTTTTGAGGTGGGCGATGACATCCGTGCGCATTCGACTTATTCTAGTGTTCATGGTTATTGCTAGGGGTCCAGGGACCTGCTTGTTATTTTTGTTACTTATAGGGAGTATTATTAATAAATAAGAATTTTTTGGGAAAATAATAATTAAGGATGAACACTTTCCTAGTCATTTTTATAAATACATCCACAGGCCGAAAAGATTCACGAGTTACTACACTACAGAAAGTCTTAATTAATTTCTCGTGGGACACATGTGGGACGAGCTGTGTGTAGATAACGGGACGAAAATGGTTGGGGCGACATGACAACCACTGCATGTTATCAGATATACTCACTCGGTTTCTTGAAGGTCTCTGCGTCTATACTATGTTAAAAAAGAATATGCCGGTACCGCCACCCGCCACCAGCTTTACCCGTAGCCAGAAGGGGGCCGGAGGAGAGAGAAAGGCCGCAGGTAGTCGGTGGTCCGGCCGCGCAGCTTGGTGGGGACTCTGGAATCTTCCGTTGCTCGATTCGAGTTAAATCGCCCGGCTTTCCATGATTGGGTTTAGTTTCTGATCGAGGGTCAGAAGGTTATCTTGTCTCGAATAATACAGGCCAAATGAGACCGGCAACCTCTTGCCGTGTATCTCTGTTGTCGTCGTCGGTGGGTCAGGTGTGTGGAGGGCCATGGATTGTATATCTCGCCGCGCGCGTCACCGGTGGCGACTGACAGCGACGTTTTGATGCAGGTGCAATGCGTGCTTGATGCCTTGATGGGTGACAGCCTGCCAAGATCGTGTGTGGCAATCGTGTATATTTGTGGAGTCGTGTGGTTAATCGTGTATATACGTTCTTTAATTAATTAATTATAAGTAAAATAAATGCTCCATGGTCCATGTACGTAACCGGTGGTTTGATGGTTAGATGGACAGTGGTATCTTCAGCCCATCCGGGTTCATGTTTTGGTGCTCGTATTTATTTTAAATTTAGTTCAGAATTTCCGGTGATGCGCATTCAATGGGAGAAGACGTTTTCGTCCACTACGAAGCGCCTAGTGATTTTATAAAATCTCAAGATGATGTGTTGGCTCATACTCTTACAAGTACTCATAAGGACAGGGTGTGCATATTTACATTCATAGAAATAAGTGTATGCACATATATACAACCGCTTGCGTCTGTATTGTGTTAAAAAAATATTGTCTTTTTTGCCGGGTGGAAATTGGTGTTTGACTGCCTACTGGAATTTGGTAAAAGGGAAAACAAGCATACGCAAGTAAGCAGTATGAGAAAAAGAAATATAGTAAAAATCATGGTTTCATATTGATGTCGACCGGTTGAATTGTTTCTCGGAGATAGCGGACGAATTCGGTGCTTGTTTGGTGAGCTCGGGCGTATGTGATGCAGTTCCACATAATTTCTCATGTTACGGTCAAACAAATTAGCTACGGTCAAATCAACAAGTATTTTCTTTTTCGTGAACCAACATGTTGTTGGATGGTTAGAGAAACTATGGTATTCCTAGCTCATCAGGATGCTCATAAGGTAAGATATGCGTGTGGATTCATAGGGGTGAGTGTATGCGCGTATATATAAACGCTTGTGTCTGTACTGTGTTGAAAAATATTTCCCTTCTCTATTTGTAACGGAGGAAAAAATGCTTCGTTGACTAATTAAGAAGAAGAAAAAATCGTTCAATTAACAAAAGGCGAAAGAAAACTATTATAAACTTACCATATGTGTGGATTTATTTTCAAAAGAGAAAAATTCACTATAGGTCACAAAACTTGAGCCGGTTGACACTTTAGTACCACTACTTCAAAATATCCGAACTACGGTCCACGTACTTGCCCACAGGGTTCACTTTGGTCCGTATGTTCGATTTCGTCTGTGTATTCGCTGACTTAGCCGAGTCAGCGGCCGCCAGCTCAGCTTTGACCGCCACCTGGTCATGTCTAGGTCAACACTAGTCCGTCCGGGGAGGTTTTTGCAAAATCACCGTGACCATTAAACCAGCCCACCTGGTTGGACCGCACCAGCTCGCTGTCTCCTCTGCTCCCGCACCCTCTCTGCTCATCATCGCTGCCGAGGTCGTCCTCTGAGCTCGTCGGCATCGACAATGGCTCCATGAGCACGTCGCCGGACGCTGAGCCGCCGTCGTCCGCGTCGTTCGGGAGGGGCTTGCGCGACGTCCCTCTTGCTCCTTCGCGCCGCCGTGATGATGTCTCGTCGCCCCTGTACGGTACGTCGTCGTCGCCAGGAGCTCCGTTGCTCGATCTGTCCAATTTAGCTTCGGTAAAGAGTTCTTGGTCGCATCAATTGCGCGTACGAGCTAGGGTTTGGGCGTTCGTTTAACTTTCTGACGGATTGGGAGTGGGTGGTAGGGTTTTAGCAGTTTCTTGATGAACTTAGTGGCATGCCAAAAATAGGGTGTTAGGATGGAGGGTTCGCAGTTGTTGCCCATGTTTGTAGAGATCTGGAGTGGTTAGGGTTCTTTCTCCCCCAATTTGTCATGGGTCCGGGGGTCTAGGGTTTAACCAGTAAAGGTTGATTTTAGTGTCAGAGTTGACTTGGTGTGCAGAATTCTTTTAATTTGCAATTACATTAGGTCTGATTTACCAAAAATGGTTGCTCTATGACCTGTAAGATCATACATTTGTTAATTGGAGGCCAGGAATATCTGCTTTTTTCTGAAAAAGTATGAATTTTGTACTGTCTGAACCTCTCTGTAGTCTGAAATGCATGAACTTTTTCAACTTGATTGTTTTGCAGGACCCTTAAGCAACCACTTCTCTGTTGAGGTCATACATGGTGGCTATTTTCTATGTGCTGGCAAGCATAGGGATTATCACAAAGGTCACTCCATTTGGTATGATTACTGTGACATAGATAATTGGACACCTAATGTTGTTGCCAGTCTAGTGGAGGAAATTGGATATGAGTTTGAGGAAAGGATCAGGGCTTATTGGTGTGTTCCTGGATTGATAGTGTATATGAATGTATTAAGAGAGATTATGATAGGGGACAACACTATGACAGAAAACATGAAGGATTGTGTTCTGAATGGCAACCACTTCCAACTGATTTTCCATGATCATGATTGTTGGGGAACGTAGTAATTTCAAAAAAATTCGTACGCACACGCAAGATCATGGTGATGCATAGCAACTAGAGGGGAGAGTCGTCCACGTACCCTCATAGACCGTTAAGCAGAAGCGTTATGACAACGCTGTTGATGTAGTCGTACGTCTTCACGATCGACCGATCCTCAGTACCGAACATACGGCACCTCCGCGTTCAGCACACGTTCAGCTCGGTGACGTCCCGCGAACTCACGATCCAGTAGAGATCGAGGGAGAGTTTCGTCAGCACGACGGCGTGGTGACGATGTTAATGAAGCTACCATCGCATGGCTTCGTCTAACCACCCCTATAGTATGACCGAGGTGGATTATGGTGGAGGGGGGCACCGCACATGGCTGGGAGAGATCAATGATCAACTTGTGTGTCTAGAGGTACCCCCTGCCCCCGTATATAAAGTAGCAAGGGGGAGAGGCGGCCGAAGAAGGAGAGCGCGCCAGGGGGGGTCCTACTCCCATCGGGAGTAGGACTCCTCCTTTCCTAGTAGGAGTAGGAGAGGGGGAAGGAAAGGGAGAGGAGGAGAAGGAAAGAGGGGGCCGGCCCCCCTTGCCCTAAACCAATTCGGTTTGGGCCTTGGGGGGGCCCACACTCCCCTTACCGCCCTCTATTTCCACTAAGGCTCATGTAGGCCCATTAAGCCCCTGGGGGGTTCCGGTAACCCCCGGTACTCCGGTATTTATACGGTAACCCCCGGAACCCATCCAGTGTCCGAATATAACCTTCCAATATATCAATCTTTATGTCTCGACCATTTAGAGACTCCTCGTCATGTCCGTGATCACATCCGGGACTCCGAACTACCTTCGGTACATCAAAACATATAAACTCATATTACCGATCATCACAGAACTTTAAGCGTGCGGACCCTACGGGTTCGAGAACTATGTAGACATGACCGAGACATGTCTCTGGTCAATAACCAATAGCATAACCTGGATGTTCATATTGGTTCCTACATATTCTACGAAGATCTTTATCGGTCAAATCACATAACAACATATATTGTTCCCTTTGTCATCGGTATGTTACATGCCCGAGATTCGATCGTCGGTATATCAATACCTAGCTCAATCTCGTTACCGGCAAGTCTCTTTACTCGTTTCGTAATGCATCATCCTGCAACTAGCTCATTAGTCACATTGCTTGCAAGGCTTATAGTGATGTGCATTACCGAGAGGGCCTAGAGACACCTCTCCGACAATCGGAGTGACAAATTCTAATCTCGATCTATGCAAACTGAACAAGTACCATCGGACACACCTGTAGATCACCTTTATAATCAACCAGTTACGTTGTGACGTTTGGTAGCACACAAAGTGTTCCTCCGGTAATCGGGAGTTGCATAATCTCATAGTCATAGGAACATGTATAAGTCATGAAGAAAGCAATAGCAGTAAACTTAAACGATCAAGTGCTAAGCTAACGGAATGGGACAAGTCAATCACATCATTCTCCTAATGATGTGATCCCGTTAATCAAATGACAACTCATGTCTATGGCTAGGAAACTCAACCATCTTTGATCAACGAGCTAGTCAAGTAGAGGCATACTAGTGACACAATGTTTGTCTATGTATTCACACATGTATTATGTTTCCGGATAATACAATTCTAGCATGAATAATAAACATTTATCATGATATGATGAAATAAATAATAACTTTATTATTTCCTCTAGGGAATATTTTTCCTTCAGTCTCCCACTTGCACTAGAGTCAATAATCTAGATTACATAGTAATGATTCTAACACCCATGGAGTCTTGGTGTTGGTCATGTTTTGCTCGTGGAAGAGGCGTAGTCAACGGGCTGCAACATTTAGATCTGTATGTATCTTGCAAATCTCTATGTCTCCCACCTGGATTTGATCCCGGATGGAATTGAAGCATCTCTTAATGTGCTTGGTTCTCTTGTGAAATCTGGATTCCTTTTCCAAGGCAATTGCACCAGTATTGTCACAAAAGATTTTCATTGGTCCCAATGCACTAGGTATGACACCTAGATCGGATATGAACTCCTTCATCCAGACTCCTTCATTTGCTGCTTCCGAAGCAGCTATGTATTCCTCTTCACACGTAGATCCCGCCACGGCGCTTTGTTTAGAACTGCACCAACTGACAGCTCGTCCGTTCAATGTAAACATGTATCCAGTTTGTGATTTAGAATCGTCCGGATTAGTGTCAAAGCTTGCATCGACATAACCATTTACGGCGAGCTCTTTGTCACCTCCATAAATGAGAAACATATCCTTAGTCCTTTTCAGGTATTTCAGGATGTTCTTGACCGATGTCCAGTGATCCATTCCTGGATTACTTTGGTACCTCCCTGCTAAGCTAATAGCAAGGCACACATCAGGTCTGGAACACAACATTGCATACATGATAGAGCCTATTGCCGAAGCATAGGGAACACTTTTCATTTTCTCTCTATCTTCTGCAGTGGTCGGGCATTGAGTCTGACTCAACTTCATACCTTGTAACACAGGCAAGAACCCTTTCTTTGCTTGATCCATTTTGAACTTTTTCAAAACTTTGTCAAGGTATGTGCTTTGTGAAAGTCCAATTAAGCGTCTTGATCTATCTCGATAGATCTTGATGCCCAATATGTAAGCAGCTTCACCGAGGTCTTTCATTGAAAAACTCTTATTCAAGTATCCTTTTATGCTATCTAGAAATTCTATATCATTTCCAATTAGCAATATGTCATCCACATATAATATCAGAAATGCTACAGAGCTCCTACTCACTTTCTTGTAAATACAGGCTTCTCTAAAAGTCTGTATAAAACCATATGCTTTGATCACACTATCAAAATGTTTATTCCAACTCCGAGAGGCTTGCACCAGTCCATAAATGGACCGCTGGAGCTTGCACACTTTGTTAGCTCCCTTTGGATCGAAAAAGCCTTCCGGTTGCATCATATACAACTCTTCTTCCAGAAATCCATTCAGGAATGCAGTTTTTACATCCATTTGCCAAATTTCATAATCATAAAATGTGGCAATTGGTAACATGATTTGGACAGACTTAAGCATCACTACGGGTGAGAAAGTCTCATCATAGTCAACTCCTTGAACTTGTCGAAAACCTTTCGCAACAAGTCGAGCTTTGTAGATAGTAACATTAACGTTAATGCCAGTCTTCTTCTTGAAGATTCATTTATTCTCTATGGCTTGCCGATCTTTGGAAAGTCAACCAAAGTCCACACTTTGTTATCATACATGGATCCCATCTCAATTTCATGGCCTCAAGCCATTTTGCGGAATCTGGGCTCACCATCGCTTCTTCAT
Source organism: Triticum dicoccoides (assembly GCF_002162155.2). Classification (NCBI taxonomy): domain Eukaryota; kingdom Viridiplantae; phylum Streptophyta; class Magnoliopsida; order Poales; family Poaceae; genus Triticum; species Triticum dicoccoides. The sequence goes on along the minus strand of NC_041386.1, from coordinate 131,363,262 downwards.
AGTTCGTAGGTTTGCCTTGGTCAAGTAACATGACCTCCGAAATAGGATTACCGTACCACTCTGGTGAGGATCTTACTCTGGTTGACCTACGAGGTTCGGTAGTAACTTGATCTAAAGCTTCATGATCAACTTCGTTAGCTTCCTCGCTAATTGGTGTAGTTGTCACAGGAACCGGTTTCTGTGATGAACTACCTTCCAATAAGGGAGTAGGTACAGTTACCTCATCAAGTTCTACTTTCCTCCCACTCACTTCTTTAGAGAGAAACTCCTTCTCTAGAAAAGATACATTCTTAGCAACAAATGTCTTGCCTTCAGATCTGTGATAGAAGGTGTACCCAACAGTTTCCTTTGGGTATCCTATGAAGACACATTTCTCCGATTTGGGTTCGAGCTTATCAGGTTGAAGCTTTTTCACATAAGCATCGCAGCCCCAAACTTTAAGAAACGACAACTTTGGTTTCTTGCCAAACCACAGTTCATAAGGCGTCGTCTGAACGGATTTCGATGGTGCCCTATTTAACGTGAATGCAGCTGTCTCTAAAGCATAACCCCAAAACGATAGCACTAAATCAGTAAGAGACATCATAGATCGCACCATATCTAGTAAAGTACGATTACGACGTTCAGACACACCATTTCGCTGTGGTGTTCTGGGTGGAGTGAGTTGTGAAACTATTCCGCATTGTTTCAAATGTAGACCAAACTCGTAACTCAAATATTCTCCTCCATGATCAAATCATAGAAACTTTATTTTCTTGTTACGATGATTTTCCACTTCACTCTGAAATTCTTTGAACTTTTCAAATGATTCAGACTTATGTTTTATTAAGTAGATATACTCATATCTGCTCAAATCATTTGTGAAGGTGTAAAAGTAACGGTACCCGCCGCGGACCTCAATATTCATCGGACCACATACATCAGTATTTATGATCTCTAACAAATCTGTTGCTCGCTCCATTGTTCCGGAGAACGGTGTTTTAGTCATCTTGCCCATGAGGCATGGTTCGCAAGTACCAAGTGATTGATAATCAAGTGATTCCAAAAGTCCATCAGTATGGAGTTTCTTCATGCGCTTTACACCAATATGACCCAAACGGCAGTGCCACAAATAAGTTGCACTATCATTATCAACTTTGCATCTTTTGGCTTCAATATTATGAATATGTGTATCACTACTATCGAGATTTAATAAAAACAGACCACTCTTCAAGGATGCATGACCATAAAAGATATTACTCATATAAATAGAACAACCATTATTCTCTGATTTAAATGAATAACCATCTCACATTAAACAAGATCCAGATATAATGTTCATGCTCAACGCTGGCACCAAATAACAATTATTCAGGTCTAAAACTAATCTCGAGGGTAGATGTAGAGGTAGCGTGCCGACCGCGATCACATCGACTTTGGAACCATTTCCCACGCGCATCGTCACCTCGTCCTTAGCTAATCTTCGCTTAATCTGTAGTCCCTATTTCGAGTTGCAAATATTAGCAACAGAACCAGTATCAAATACCTAGGTGCTACTGCGAGCATTAGTAAGGTACACATCAATAACATGTATATCGCATATACCTTTGTTCACCTTGCCATCCTTCTTATCCGCCAAATACTTGGGGCAGTTCCGGTTCAAGTGACCAGTCTGTTTGCAGTAGAAGCACTTAGTCTCAGGCTTAGGTCCAGACTTGGGTTTCTTCTCCTTATTTGACACTGTCTTAAAATCAGGTTCCTTATTTGACACTGGAAAAGTTTTTCTTCCCTATTTGACACTAGTCCTAAATTTTATTCCCTATACGACACTTCCGTCCATTTTGAGCCTAAATGACACCTGAAAAGACGATTTTGCCCTTCATGTGGTATGTGTGTGCGCGTGCACGTGTGCTGTTGCGTGTGTGGGTGCACGCGCACATGTGTGTTGCTGCTGCATGTGTGTGTGCATGTGTGCTGCTGCGTGTGTGTTTGCTGCTGCGTGTGTACGTGTGTGCATGTGTGTGTGTGTGTGCTATTGCGTGCCTATGTGCTGCCTGCGTGTGTGCTGCTGCTGCATGTGTGCTGTTGCGTGTGTTTGCTACTGCGTGTGTACGTGCGCACGCGCGTGTGTGTGTGTGGTTGTGTGACTATGTGCTGCCTGCGTGTGTGCTGCTGCTGCTGTGTGTGTGTATGTGTGTGTGCTGCGTGAAGTGTGTGTTGCTGCGTTTGTGTGCGCGTGCATGTGTGTTGCTGTGTGTGTGTGTGTGTGTGTGTGCACGCGCGCGCTGTTGTTGTGTGTGTGTGCGCGTGCGTTGTGTGTTGGTGCATGTGTATGTGTTGCTGCGTGTGTGCTCCTGCCCTCGCACTGATGCTACGTGTGCGCGCTATTGCCCCCCACACACATACCACATGAGGGGCAAAAGAGTCTTTTCAGGTGTCATTTAGGCTCAAAATGGACGAAAATGTCATATAGGAAATAAAATTTAGAACTTGTGTCAAATAGGGAAGAAAAACTTTTCCAATGTCAAATAAGGAAGCAGATTTTAAGATAGTGTCAAATAAGGATTTTTCTCCAACTTTTTTGCCGTTCTTCTTGAAGTTCCCCTTCTTCTCCCCTTTACCCTTTTTCTTGAAACTGGTGGTCTTGTTGACCATCAGCACTTGATGCTCCTTCTTGATTTCTACCTCCGCAGCCTTTAGCATTGCGAAGAGCTCGGGAATTGTCTTATCCATCCCTTGCATATTATAGTTCATCACGAAGCTCTTGTAGCTTGGTGGTAGTGATTGAAGAATTTATTCAATGACACTATCGTCCGGAAGATTAACTCCCAGTTGAATCAAGTGATTGTAGTACCCAGACATTCTGAGTATATGTTCACTGACAGAACTATTCTCCTCCATCTTGCAGCTGTCAAACTTATTGGAGACTTCATATCTCTCAATTCGGGCATTTGCTTGAAATATTAACTTCAACTCCTGGAACATCTCATATGCTCCATGACGTTCAAAACATCGTTGAAGTCCCAGTTCTAAGCCGTAAAGCATGGCACACTGGACTATCGAGTAGTCATCAACATGCGACTGCCAGGCATTCACAATGTCTGCAGTTGCCGGCGCAGGTGGTACACCTAGCGCTGCTTCCAGGACGTAATTCTTCTATGCAACAATGAGGGTAATCCTCAAGTTACGGACCCAGTCCGTGTAATTGCTACCATCATCTTTCAACTTTGCTTTCTCAAGGAACGCATTAAAATTCAACGGAACTACAGCACGGGCCATCTATCTACAACAACATAGACAAGCAAAATACTATCAGATACTAAGTTCGTGATAAATTTAAGTTCAATTAATCATATTACTTAAGAACTCCCACTTAGATAGACATCCCTCTAATCATCTAAGTGATCACGTGATCCAAATTAACCAAACCATGTCTGATCATCACGTGAGATGGAGTAGTTTTCAATGGTGAACATCACTGTGTTGATCATGTCTACTATATGATTCACGCTCGACCTTTCGGTCTCAGTGTTCCGAGGCCATATCTGCATATGCTAGGCTCGTCAAGTTTAACCCGAGTATTCTGCATGTGCAAAACCGGCTTACAGCCGTTGTATTTGAACGTAGAGGTTATAACACCCGATCTTCACATGGTGTCTCGGCACGACGAACTTTCGCAACGGTGCATACTCAGGGAGAACACTTATACCTTGAAATTTAATGAGGGATCATTTTATAATGCTACCGTCAATCAAAGTAGATTAAGATGCATAAAGGATAAACATCACATGCAATCAATATAAGTGATATGATATGGCCATCAGCATCTTGTGCCTTTGATCTCCATCTCCAAAGCACCGTCATGATCACCATCGTCACCAGCGTGACATCTTGATCTCCATCGTAGCATCGTTTTCGTCTCACAAGCTATTACTTATACGACTATCGCTACCGCTTAGTGATAAAGTAAAGCAATTACTGGGCGATTGCATTGCATAAAATAAAGCGACAACCATATGGCTCCTGCCAGTTGCCGATGACTCCGTTACAAAACATGATCATCTCATACAAAAATATATCATCACGTCTTGACCATATCACATCACAACATGCCCTGCAAAAACAAGTTAGACGTCCTCTACTTTGTTGTTGTAAGTTTTACGTGGCTGCTACGGGCTGAGCAAGAACCGTTCTTACCTACACATCAAAACCACAACGATAGTTCGTCAAGTTAGTGATGTTTTAACCTTCTCAAGGACCGGGCGTAGCCACACTCGGTTCAACTAAAGTTGGAGAACTGACACCCGCCAGCCACCTGTGTGTGAAGCACGTCGGTAGAACTAGTCTCGCGTAAGCGTATGCGTAATGTCAGTCTGGGCCACTTCATCCAACAATACCGCCGAACCAAAGTATGACATGCTGGTAAGCAGTATGACTTGTATCGCCCACAACTCACTTGTGTTCTACTCGTGCATATAACATCCACGCATAAACCTGGCTCGGATGCCACTGTTGGGGAACGTAGTAATTTCAAAAAAATTCCTACACACACGCAAGATCATGGTGATGCATAGCAACGAGAGGGGAGAGTCATCCACGTACCCTCGTAGATCGTTAAGAAGAAGCGTTATGAAAATGCGGTTGATGTAGTCGTACGTCTTCATGATCGACCGATCCTCAGTACCGAACGTACGTCACCTCCGCGTTCAGCACACGTTCAGCTCGGTGATGTCCTGCGAACTCACGATCCAGTAGAGCTCGAGGGAGAGTTTTGTCAGAATGACGGCATGGTGATGATGTTGATGAAGCTACAGTCGCATGGCTTTGCCTAAGCACCACTACAGTATGACCGAGGTGGATTATGGTGGAGGGGAGCACCGCACACAGCTGGGAGAGATCAATAATCAACTTGTGTGTCTAGAGGTGCCCCCCTGCCCCC
>NC_041386.1:131335805-131358048 GCF_002162155.2 Triticum dicoccoides | reverse complement strand
CGGCCGGCCAAGGAAGGCGCGCCAAGGGGGGAGTCCTACTCCCACCGGGAGTAGGACTCCTCCTTTCCTAGTAGGAGTAGGAGAGGGGGAAGGAAAGGGAGAGGAGGAGAAGGAAAGAGGGGGCCGGCCCCCCTTTCCCTATACCAATTCGGTTTGGGCCTTGGGGGGCGCGCCCCACACTCCCCTTGCTGCCCTTTATTTCCACTTATAACCTTCGAATATATCAGTCTTTATGTCTCGACCATTTCGAGACTCCTCGTCATGTCTGTGATCACATCCGGGACTCCGAACTACCTTCGGTACATCAAAACATATAAACTCATATTACGGATCGTCACAGAACTTTAAGCGTGCAGACACTACGGGTTCGACAACTATGTAGAAATGACCGAGACACGTCTCCGGTCAATAACCAATAGCGGAACCTGGATGTTCATATTGGTTCCTACATAATCTACTAAGATCTTTATCGGTCAAACCGCATAACAACATACGTTGTTCCCTTTGTCATCGGTATGTTACTTGCCCGAGATTCGATCATCGATATCTCAATACCTAGCCCAATATCGTTACCGGCAAGTCTCTTTACTTTTTCCGTAATGCATCATCCCGCAGCTAGCTCATTAGTCACATTGCTTGCAAGGCTTATATTGATGTGCATTACCGAGAGGGCCCAGAGACACCTCTCCGACAATCGGAGTGACAAATTCTAATCTCGATCTATGCCAACTCAACAAGTACCATCGGACACACATGTAGAGCACCTTTATAATCACCCAGTTATGTTGTGATATTTGGTAGCACAAAAAGTGTTCCTCCGGTAATCGGGAGTTGCATAATCTTGTAGTCATAGGAACATGTATAAGTCATGCAGAAAGCAATAGCAGTAAACTTAAACGATCAAGTGCTAAGCTAACGGAATGGGTAAAGTCAATCACATCATTCTCCTAATTATGTGATCCCATTAATCAAATGACAACTCATGTCTATGGCTAGGAAACTCAACCATCTTTGATCAACGAGCTAGTCAAGTAGAGGCATACTAGTGACACAATTTTTGTCTATGTATTCACACATGTATTATGTTTCCGGTTAATACAATTCTAGCATGAATAATTAACATTTATCATGATATGAGGAAATAAATAATAACTTTATTATTGCCTCTATGGCATATTTCCTTCAATGATGAGAGCATGAGATCATATATTTCTCTTGTTCAAGTTCACCCTGATGATGGGGATCCTCCAATTGTCAGGTTCAGTGGCATTAGGCCAAAGAAGAAGGCACACCAGCAGCAAGAAGAGAATACACAACATCAGCAAGAGGAGCAGGCTCAGCTCACTCTAGTGGAACAGGAACAGGCTGAGCTCCCTCAAGTGGAACAGGAGCTGCCTCAGCATGATCAAAAGCATGAGCAAAATGAAGCAGAGTCAGAAAGTGGAGCAGAGTCAGAAGAAGATGATTTCATACCAAGTCCACCCCAGCCAGGAACTACTTATCTTTCATCTCAGTTTGGGTTTAGGGCCAAGAAATGGTGTAGGTTTTTGAACATGGATGCAGCAGATGCAGTTGGTTGTTCATTAATGCAGGATTCAAATGAAGATTACATTCCACAAATTGTTGATTCAGACATTGATCTGCAAGATCATGATGACTTTTTTGACAAAAATGTTGATTGTGAGAAAGGCAGAGGTAAAGAAGTCCAAGAAGAAGCTGATGATCCTACTGAATATGTGGACATGTGCTTTCCTACATATGATGAAGATGAGGTTAAGTTGAATTTTAAAAGTTTTAGAGAGGAAGACGTGACTAAACCAGAGTTTCAAGTTCGCCATACCTTTGGATCTGTTGACTTCCCGATGAAAGCTATCAAAGAGTACAACTGTCAGGAGAGTGTTGACATTAAATGCCCCAGAAATGATAGGAAAAGACTCAATGCCATTTGTGAATATGGGTGCCCTTGGACCTTGTCTGCATCATTTGATGGGAGAATCAACTGCTTCATGATCAAGAAATACAATCCAAAGCATACATGCATAAAGAAATGGTGTGTTAAGTCATTCACTGCTCCTTTTATGGCTGGAAATATGTTGATTCTTTCAGAGTAGATGAAAACATGAATATGAAAACTTTTGCAAGGGTGGTTCAGAAAGATTGGAACATGACAGCAACAAGGAGCAAGCTCAGAAGGTGTCGTGGAATTGTCACGGCAGATGTCCATAGTGTCAGGACTTAGTCGCGAGACCAACACATCTATGTGGTAGCTTGAGAGGGGTTTAGCGGGATGAGAGACGCGATGTTTTACCCAGGTTCGGCCCCTCACGGTGGAGGTAAAAGCCTACATCCTGCTTCATTGAAATTGATGATGATGATCACGGTTACAAGAGTGCTCTATCTCGAGAGCTATTGTCTAAACCTAACTTGTCCAACTTGTGGAACTTGTCAATCTTGTCCCTCTTGGGGTGCCCTACCCCTCCTTATATATGTTGAAGGGGCGGTTTACATGACTAGTCCTATTAGGATTAGGATTACTCTATTACAAGTGGAGTCCTAGTCTTGCTTCCTTTGTAAGGGAATATTCCTTATGCTTTCCTCTTAAGCCGGCCCACCATAATACGAGCCGGCCTTCCATGAACCGTCTGCTTGGGCCACCGGGTCTTATTGCTCCTCTGCTCCACCGACCGGGTCACCAATGAGTCACCTGGCTCGGCCGGGTCATCAGTGAGTGGAGAGACCCGGGAGGGTCACTTAGTGAGTCGCCAAGTCAGGGCAAGTCACCAGTGAATCGCCAAGTCCGGCCGGGTCATACTTCCGACCGTGTCATACCGCGGGGTATATCCCCGACATTAGCCCCCAGTTTAATTTGGATTTATCCATGTTAAACTGATCCTGCAAAATAAACACCAGAACAAATTTTGACAGGTTGTGATCCGGGTTAAAAATTCTTGTAAGCCGACACCTGGTCATCTTTAAGTCCTTGTCATTTCCTTCTTGATATCTACATGTCCATGAGCTCATAGCAAATCTCCCTTAGTAGATATGTTTCGACTTTGTCAATGTAAAAAAAAATCCAGATACTTCTTTTGAGAAATCCGGGTCAATAGGCCAGCTTCAGAGTCAATTTGCTGACATTAGTCTCTTGTAGAGAAATATTGTGAGAAATAATGCACTTGAATCGGTTTCCAAAGCGCCAGCTTAAAAATATTTGTCTTGAAAAAACTCATTCGACTTTCAGCCGGCTTGTAGAACTTGCCGGTTTATCATTGCCAAAATATCCGGTTTGTAAATATTGATAACACTGAGTCATAATTGTTGCCGATGCCGGGTCATAGTTATTGGTGACGCCGAGTCAATCACGTTTTCTCAAAACTGAGAATTTGAAGATTTTTCTCCCTTATATCCATATTACCTGTAGCCCCCAAGTCTTGAGCGGAAACAAAGTGATGACTTAAGACTTGCTTCAATATAAATACTGCCACTTTGAAAAAAAAATCCGTGTTGTTCATCTTAGTCACTAGTAAAGACTGAATACTCCATATATGTAGCCCCCAAGTACCGGGTTGTCATGCTTGCAGCAACCTGGGACTTGTAATTGCTTTATACTCATAAAAGCTTCAACAAGTGTAGCCCCCAAGGGCCGGGTCATTATGCAATAATGAGCAAGGACTTTATAAATGTGATCATATAGACTTTGAACAACAACGTGTAGCCCCCAAGGGCCGGCTCAGTAAGATAATATTGAGCTGGGACTTTATAAATACTTCTTTTGAAAAGAACATCATATGATGTAACCCCCATCATGGGGCTTGAATCCATGTCCACAAGGTTACGAGCTTTGAGCTTTACCAACTGACCAGTGGACCCTTCAATATAATGGAATAAAACTTGTGTACCTTGAATCGTTGACAAGAGCAATTGGTAGCCCCCAAGGGCCGGCTCATTATGATGTGATGAGTCGGGTCTTCAATAAGGCTAGTAAAATTGTCTTTGCATTAGCCCCCAAGTGCCATGGTGCATGCTGGCAGTGACATGGGACTTGCATATTTGATGTAATCTCAACTTGAATAATATAGCCCCCAAGTGTCGGGGCGTAAGCCTGCAGCGACTCGAGACCATTCCTTCCATTGTAGAATAAATTATATCCATTGATAAAATAATATCCATTGCACTGAAGCGACTTTGAAAACCTCATTCGTAATATTGGTGATTGATAACCATAATAAAAATCCAGCCGTGTTGGCTATTAAAGATTTGAATAACCCGGTTTGAAAACCTCAATCATTCAATATCGTAAAAAATCCAGCCAAGTTTGCCTATTTAAAGATTCAAGTACCTTATCTGTTGACAAATAAATCCAGAGTTTTTAAATACCCGGCGGCTCTTGGCCAATGGCGATTTAATATGCCTCCGTTGTAAGCTAGAATTTTTATAACCCGGCGGCTTATAGTCTTTGAGAAAATCAAGAATTGATAACCCTTTTGAAACACCAATTTCAATCTTTGATGATGGGCTGGAACTTAATCCTTTATGTAAATCATGTTGGGGATCGTAGCAGAAACTTAAAATTTTCTACGCATCACCAAGATAAATCTCTGGAGTAATCTAGCAACGAAGGGAAGGAGAGTGCATCTACATACCCTTGTAGATCGCTAAGCGGAAGCGTTCAAGTGAACGGGGTTGATGGAGTCGTACTCGTCGTGATCCAAATCACCGATGATCCTAGCGCCGAACGGACGGCACCTCCGCGTTCAACACACGTACGGTTGGGAGACGTCTCCTCCTTCTTGATCCAGCAAGGTGAGAGGAGAAGTTGAGGGAAAACTCCGACAGCGCGACGGCGTGGTGGTGATGGAGCTCGTGGTTCTCCGGCAGGGCTTCGCCAAGCACTACGGACGAGGATGAGGTGTTGGAGGAGGAAGAGGGCTGCACCAGGGGAAGGGTGCGGCTGCCCTCTCTCTCCCTCACTATATAAAGGGGGAAGGGAGGAGGGGGAGGTGCCCTAGGGTTCCCTAGGGGAGGGGCGGCGGCCACAGGGGAAACCCTAGATGGGTTTGGGCGCCCCCACCCCCTAGGAAACATGCCCCCCAAGCCGGGAGGGGCGGCTGCCCTAGGGGTGGCGCCCCCACCTCTCCTGGTTACATGAGATGGGGTGGGAGGGGCGCTCAGCCCCTTAGTGGGCTGATGTGCCCTCTCCCCTTGGCCCATAAGGCCCCCCAACGCTTGCCGGGCCTCCGAAACCCCTTTCGGACACGCTGGTCATCACCTGGTACCCCCGGAACAATTCTGTACTCCAATACCCTTCGTCCAATATACCGATCTTCACCTCCGGACCATTCCGGAACTCCTTGTCATGTCTGGGATCTCATCCGGGACTCCGAACAACCTTTGGTAACCACATACTATTTCCCATAACAACTCTAGCGTCACCGAACCTTAAGTGTGTAGACCCTACGGGTTCGGGAACCATGCAGACATGACCAAGACAACTCTCCGGCCAATAACCAACAGCGGGATCTGGATACCCATGTTGGCTCCCACATGTTCCACGATGATCTCATCGGATGAACCACGATGTCGAGGATTCAATCAATCCCGTATACAATTCCCTTTGTCCAGCGGTATTGTACTTGCCCGAGATTCGATCATCGGTATCCGATACCTTGTTCAATCTCGTTACCGGCAAGTCTCTTTACTCGTTCCGTAACACATCATCCCGTGATCAACTCCTTGCTCACATTGTGCACATTATGATGATGTCCTACCGAGTGGGCCCAGAGATACCTCTCCGTTTACATGGAGTGACAAATCCCAGTCTCGATTCGTGCCAACCCAACAGACACTTTCGGAGATGCCTGTAGTGTACCTTTATAGCCACCCAGTTACGTTGTGACGTTTGGCACACCCAAAGCACTCCTACGGTATCCGGGAGTTGCACAATCTCATGGTCTAAGGAAATGATACTTGACATTAGAAAAGCTTTAGCAAACGAACTACACGATCTTGTGCTAGGCTTAGGATTGGGTCTTGTCCATCACATCATTCTCCTAATGATGTGATCCCATTATCAACGACATCCAATATCCATGGTCAGGAAACCATAACCATCTTATTGATCAACGAGCTAGTCAACTAGAGGCTTACTAGGGACATGGTGTTGTCTATGTATCCACACATGTATATGAGTTTCCTATCAATACAATTCTAGCATGGATAATAAACGATTATCATGAACAAGGAAATATAATAATAACCAATTTATTATTGCCTCTAGGGCATATTTCCAACAGTCTCCCACTTGCACTAGAGTCAATAATCTAGTTCACATCGCCATGTGATTAACACTCACAGGTCACATCGCCATGCGACCAACATCCAAAGAGTTTACTAGAGTCACTAATCTAGTTCACATCACTATGTGATTAATACTCAATGAGTTCTGGGTTTGATCATGTTATGCTTGTGAGAGAGGTTGTAGTTAATGGGTCTTGCCATATTCAGATCCCTATGTATTTCGCAGAACTTTATATCATAGATGCTGCTACCACATTCCACTTGGAGCTATTCCAAGTTATTGCTCCGTTATACGTATCTGGTATCTCTACTCAGAGCTATCCGGATACGTGTTAAGCTTGCATCAACGTAACTCTTTATGTCGAACTCTTTATCACCTCCATAACCGAGAAACATTTCCTTATTCCTCTAAGGATAATTTTGACTGGTATCTGGTGATCCACTCCTAGATCACCTTTGTACCCTCTTGCCAGACATGTGGCAAGGCACACATTAGGTGCAGTACTTCAGCATGGCATACCATATAGAGCCTATGACAAGAGCATAGGGGACGACCTTCGTCCTTCTTCTTTCTTCTGCCGTGGTCAAGCTTTGAGTCTTACTCAACTTCACACCTTACAACTCAGGTAAGAATCCCTTCTTTGACTGATCTATTTTGAACTCCTTCGAAAACATGTCAAGGTGTGCGTTCTTTGAAAGTATCATCAGACGTATTGATCTATTTCTATAGATCTTGATGCCCAATATGTAAGCAGCTTTATCCAGGTCTTCCTTTGAAAATCACTCTTCAAACAACCATTTATGATTTCCAGAAATTCTACATCATTTCGAATCAACAATATGTCATCCACATATACTTATCAGAAATGTTGTAGTGCTCCCACTCACTTTCTTATAAATACAAGTTTCTAGCAAACATTTTATAAACCTAAAAGCTTTGATCACTCCATCAAAACATATATTCCGATTCCGAGATGCTTGCTCTAGTCCATAAAAGGATTGCTGGAGCCAGCATACCTTTTAGCATCCTTAGGATCGACAAAACCTTTTATTGTATCACATACAACTTTTCTTACGAAAACTGGTAAGAAAACTTGTTTTGACATCCATCTGTAAGATTTCATAATCGAAAAATAGAGCTAATGCTAACATGATTCCAGCGGACTTAAGCATCGCTACGGGTGAGAAATTCTCATCGTAGTCAACTCCTTGAACTTGTGAAAAGACTCTTTCCCACAAGTCGAGCTTCATAGATGGTAACATTACCACCCACGTCCATCTTCTTCTTAAAGATCCATTTATCTCAATGGCTTGCGGATCATCGGGCAAGTCCACCAAAGTCCATACTTTGTTCTGATACATGGATCCTATCTCGGATTTCATGGCTTCTAACCATCTGTCGGAATACGGGCCCACCATCGCTTCTCCATAGCTCGTAGGTTCATTGTTGTCTAACAACATGATATCTAAGACAGGATTACCGTACCACTCAGGAGTAGTACATATCCTTGTCGACCTACGAGGTTCGATAGCAACTTGATCCGAAGCTTCATGATCACTATCATTAACTTCCTCTTCAACAGACGTAGGCGCCACAGAAAACATCTTTCTGTGTTGCATCACTCTCTGGTTGAAGTAAAGGTTCGAGAACCTCATCAAGTTCTATCTTCCTCCCACTCAATTCTTTCGTGAGAAACTCCTTCTCGAGAAAGGACCCATTCTTAGCGACAAACAATTTGCCCTCGGATCTGAGATAGAAGGTGTACCCAACTGTCACCTTTGGGTATCCTATGAAGATGTGTTTGTCCACTTTGGATTCGAGCTTCTCCGGCTGAAGCCTTAAGCATCGCAGCCCCAAACATTAAGAAACGACAACTTTGGTTTCTTGCCAAACCAAATGTTCATACGGTGTCGTCTCAACAGACTTATATGGTGTCCTATCTAAAGTGAATGCAGCTGTCTCTAATGCATAACCTCAAAATGAAAACGGTAGATTGGTAAGAGACATCATAGATCGCACCATATCTCATAGGGTTCGATTACAACGTCCGAACACACCATTACCTTGTGGTGTTCCAGGTGGCTTCAACTGTGAAACAATTCCACAATGTCTTAAGTGATTGCCAAACTCATAACTTAGAAAATCCCCTTCTGATCAGATCGTAGGAACATGATCTTCTTTGTTATGATGATTCTTAACTTCACTCTGAAATCGCTTGAACTTTTCAAACGTTTCAGACTTGTGCTTCATTAAGTAAATATACCTATATCTACTCAAATCGTCAGTGAAGATGAGAAAATAGCGATATCCACCGCACGCTTCAATTCTCATTGGATCACATGCATCAGCATGCATGATCTCCAACAAGTCACTTGCCCGTTTCATTGTACCTGCAAACGGGGTCTTAGTCATCCTGCCCATGAGGCATGGCTCGCATGTGTCAAGTGATTCAAAATCAAGTGACTCCAAACATCCATCGACATGGAGTTTCTTCATGCATCTTATACCAATATGACTTAAGCGGCAGTGCCACGAGAAAGTGGTACTATCATTATTAACTCTACATCTTTTGGCGTGAACATGTGTATTACCACGACCGAGATTCAATGAACCATTCACATAGGGTGCATGACCATGAAAGGAATCATTCATGTAAAACAGAATAACCATTATTCTCTAACTTAAATGAATGACCGTATTGCAATGAACATGATCTAATCATATTCATGTTCAACGTAGACACCTGATAACATGTATCTAGGTTCAATACTAATCCCGAAGGAAGATGGAGCGTGCGATGGTGATCTTATCAACTTTGGAAACACTTCCAACACACATCGTCACCTCGCCCTAGCCAGTCTCTGTTTAGTCCGTAGCTTTTGCTTCAAGTCACCAATAATAGTAACTGTACCGGTATCCAATACCCAGGTGCTACCAGGAGTACTAGTGAGGTACACATTAATAACATGTATATACTTTGTTGAAGTTTCCAGCCTTCTTATCTACCATGCATTTGGGGTAATTCCGCTACCAGTGACCGTTCCCCTTACAATAGAAGCACTTAGTCTCGGGTTTCGGTTCAACCTCGGGTTCCTTCACTTGAGCGGCAACTGGTTTGCCATCCATATGAAGTTTCCCTTCTAGCCCTTGCCCTTCTTGAAACCAGTGGTCTTGTTAAACCATCAACACTTGATGCTCCTGCTTGATTTCTACCTTTTGCGGTCTTAAGCACCGCGAATAGCTCTGGGATCAACTCCATCCCTTGCATGTCATAGTTCATCACGAAGATCTAGTAGCTTAGTGATAGTGTCTAGAGAACTCTATCAATCACTATCTTATCTGGAAGTTTAACTCCCACTTGATTTAAGTGATTGTAGCACCTAGACATTCTGAGCACATGCTCACTAGCTGAGCTATTCTCCTCCATCTTGTTGGCAAAAGAACTTGTCAGAGGTCTCACACCTCTCAACACAGGCATGAGCTTGAAATCCCAATTTCAGCTCTTGAAACATCTCATATGTTCTATGGCGTTCAAAATGTCATTGGAATCTCGATTCTAAGTCGTAAAGTATGGTGCACTAAACTATCAAGTAGTCATCAGGATGTGTCTGTCAGGTGTTCACAACATCCACAGACGACGTTGTAGGGGTTTGCACATCGAGCAGTGCATCAAAGACGTAAGCCTTCTATGTAGTAGTGAGGACATTCCTCGGACTACGGACCTAGTCCGCATCATTGCTTACAATATCTTTCAACTTAATCTTTCTCTAGGAACGTATTGAAACAAGGAGCTACAACGTGAGCTATTTATCTACAACATATTTGCAAAGACAATTTAGACTATGTTCATGATAATTGAGTTCATCTAATGAACTCCCACTCATATAGACATCCCTCTAGTCATCTAAGTGAAACATGATCCGAGTCAACTAGGCCGTGTCTGATCATCACGTGAGACGGACTAGTCAACATCGGTGAACATCTTCATGTTGATCGTATCTTCTATACGACTCATGCTCGACCTTTCGGTCTTCCGTGTTCCGAGGCCATGTTTGTACATGCTAGGCTCGTCAAGTCAACCTAAGTGTTTTTGCTGTGTAAATCTGGCTTACACCCGTTGTATTCGAACATTAGAATCTATCACACCCGATCATCACGTGGTGCTTCGAAACGACGAACCTTCGCAATGGTGCACAGTTAGGGGGAACACTTTTCTTGAAATTTTAGTGAGGGATCATCTTATTTAAGCTACCGTCGTTCTAAGCAAATAAGATGTAAAACATGATAGACATCACATGCAATCAAATAGTGACATGATATGGCCAATATCATTTTGCTCCTCTCGATCTCCATCTTCGGGGCTCCATGATCATCATTGTCACCGGCATGACACCATGATCTCCATCATCGTGTCTTCTTGAAGTTGTCTCGTGTTACGCCCTCGATGCGGCTATATCTCCCACGTGTCGAAGCATGACTTAGAGGCATAACCGCATTGAAAGCAATGTCGCAAGTGAGGTAATCTTCACACAACCCATGTAATGCATAAGGGAAAGAGATACATAGTTGGCTTACAATCGCCACTTCACACAATTACATGAATAAAACATTACATCATCCAGATACAATCAGGGCCCGACTATGGAGACAAAATAAAAGAAGAACCCCAAATGCGACACGGTCCCGATCGACCCCAACTGGGCTCCACTACTGATCAACTAGAACGAAACAACACAAAGGACAAGATCTTCAGCGATCTCCTCCTGAGCTTGGTTGCGTCATCTGCACGGACACATCGGCACCTGCAAACTGGTTTTGGAAGTATCTGTGAGCCACAGGGACTCAACAATCTCGCACCCTCACAATCAAGATTATTTAAGCTTATGGGTAAGGTAAAAGGTATGAGGTGGAGCTGCAGCAAGCGACTAGCATATATGGTGGTTAAACATACGCAAATAAGAGCGAGAAGAGAAGGCAAAGCACGGTCGATAAAAGTATGATCAATAAGTGATCCTAGAACAACCTACGTCAAGCATAACTCCAACACCGTGTTCACTTCCCGGACTCCGCCGGAAAGAGACCATCACGGTTACACACGCGGTTGATGTATTTTAATTAAGGTCAACTTTAGGTTTTCTACAACCGGACGTTAACAAATTCCCATCTGCCCATAACCGCGGGCATGGCTTTCGAAAGTTCAAATCCCTGCAGGGGTATCCCAACTTAGGCCATCACAAGCTCTCACGGTCAACGAAGGAATAGACCTCCTCCCGAGACATTCCAATCAGACTCGGTATCCCGGTTCTACAAGACATTTCGACAGGGTAAAACTAAACCAGCAACACTGCCCGAATGTGCCGACAAATCCCGATAGGAGCTGCACATATCTCGGTCTCAGGGCACACTCAGATGAGCCAGACGTCGGGTAGGCTAGCCCAGAGTTGCCCCTGGTAGCCCCGGACATCGCTCAGTTGGACCAACACTCAGAGGAGCACTGGCCCGGGGGGGGGGGTAAAATAATGATGACCCTCAGGAGCGCGACTCCCAAGGGAAAAGAAAAGGCTAGGTGGCGAATGGTAAAATCAATGTTGGGCATTGCTGGAGGAGTTTTACTCAAGGCGAACTGTCAAGGGGTTCCCATAATAGCCCAACCGCGTAAGGAACGCAAAATCTGGGAACATAACACCGATATGACGGAAACTAGGGCGGCAAGAGTGGAACAAAACACCAGGCATAAGGCCGAGCCTTCCACCCTTTACTAAGTATATAGATGCATTAATTAAATAAGAGATATTGTGATATCCCAACAAGTAACCAATGCTCCAACAAGGAACAACATCTCCATGTTCCAACAAGGAACAAACTTCAATCTTCACCTGCAACTAACAACGCTATAAGAGGGGCTGAGCAAAGCGGTAACATAGCCAAACAACGGTTTGCTAGGACAAGGTGGGTTAGAGGCTTGTTTCAACAATGTAGGAGGCATGATAAGCAGGTGGTAGGCACCGCATCATAGGCATAGCAGAAGAGCGAGCAACTAGCAAGCAAAGATAGAAGTGATTTCGAGGGTATGATCATCTTGGCTGAAATCCCGCAAGGAAGAAGAACGAGCCCATGAAGAAGACAAACGGACGTAGACGAACGGGTCCTCACAAACGCGACGTTACCGGTACCAACCCAAAGGAGCAAACAGCGGAAAAGAAGCACACAACATAGTAAACAACCAACACATGAACATGATATGATATGCGGGATGCGGTATGGGATGCATATGCAAGATTTGACAAGGAATGCATGAACCTGTCCTCAACTTGGAAATCCAAGTGTGCCACTGGAAAGATGAGATGAAATCGCTTGAAAACGATATAAAGAACGCCGGAATCGGAGTTACGGTTTGGAAATGGCAAGCAATTCAAATATGGCACCGGTCTGCGATATACAGCGAGTAGCCATCTAAATGCAACAAGATGGACATGCTACAGCACCCAAACATGGCATCAAAATACATGGCAGGGATCCATTAATGATGCTTAACAAAAGAGGAAAACTGAGCTATGGCCAATTCATCCATTAACAGGTTCAAACAAGCATGGCAAAAGTGCAATTGGTAAACAGGTTTCAGACTTAGTGAAATTAACACAAGCCTGGAATATCAGATCAGGTATCACACTTTGGAGCATGAAAACTATATGCTACAGGACCTGAACATGGCAAAGCAAGGCATGGCATGGAGCTACTCCAAGAGCTTAACAAAAGTCCCTTAGTGACCCTTAGCCAAAAGGGATCAGAAAATACAATTGCAAGCATGTGAACATGGCAAAAACATAATCAGTTCTCAGACTTAGTGAAAACTGGAGCATGCTGAAACATATATCAAGTAGGCATGTTAACGAGCTCGATGCACTCACTACAGAGCAAGGCATGACAATCTAAGCATCCACCCATCAAGAATGCACATTATACAAGCTATACATGGCAAGAACAATAACATAGCATGCGCGGATCAACTACAACATCCTCGGCAAAATCGCTAACAAGTAGACAATCTGCCCAGATTCACGAAATAGCAAAAGTAGAGCTCGATTGACTCAAGCTAGGGTGCTCCATAATTGCAAACAAAGACATGGATGGATAGAGCACTACAAGATTAGCAAAAGATCCTTACTGATCATCCTCAAAAGAGGCACGGATCACTAGAAAACAACATGAACATATGGCCATATGAGATAAACAGTCCAAGGACTTAGTGGAAATGCCAAGTCCCTGAAATCAGCATTAACGAATGCCTCACTTTGCAAGCTTGTGCTAGTCACCACACACATCACAAAAATACATGGGTTGCACCTCTGGAAAGATGGCAAAACCCTTAACAAAACATATGTAGAGCTTATGGGCATATCATGCACACAATAATCATGGCAAAAATGACGAATATCTAAATGGAGCAGCAGATCTGACAAATAACTCAAGTAGCACTCTTCTAACAGCATTTCGGGCATCAAGATGAACTCAAATAAAAATGATGCAATGGAATGAAATGACATACTCTCTGAGTCGAACATTTTGATATGCTATATGCCCAAAACGGAGCTACGGATGCTGAGTTACGACATGATGAACAAGGGCATATGGATCTGGGAATTTCGGGGACTTAGTGAAATTATACCTCCACGAAAGTCAACGCGGGACTGAGGGATCCGGGACGGAGCGGTGCAGATCTGAGACGGGACATTTGGTTCGGGGAGTGGTGGATCTGGTCCCGATCCACGGGAACTCGCCGTAGACGATGGAGATGACCGGAATTTGAGCTTGGGGCGGCGCCGGTCGAGGCAAGGCGGAGGGGGCGGTGTAGGTGGCCGGATCCAGCGGCCGGCGGCGTGCATGTGCAGTGGCGGGGTCCTCCGAGGCGGGGCGAGGTGGGCGCGCCGGCGAGTCTGGCGACGAGCCATGGCGGCTCGCGATGCCAGGAGGAGGCGCACGTCGGCATTCTCCGACGAAAGGCCGCGGCGCGCAGCACTCGGGCTACGGCGCGGGAACGCCCAGGCGCGGGGCGCGGTCGGGCCGGGCGGGCCGGCCGTGGGCCCGCAGGGCCGCAGCGGCGCGGGGGAGAGAGGAGGTGCGGTGACGGGCACGTGGTGCGCAGGGGTTGGAGGAGAGCAGCAGCGGGGCGACGTGGCACGATGCGATTGGCCGGGCGACGTGGCACGATGCGATTGGCCGGGCGACGTGGCGGCGGCGCGGACATGTCCGGCGACTGGATGGACATGTTCAGCGATGCGATAGGAGCGGGGCTAGGGTTCATCCGGGAAAATATCGGGGATGGCCACATATATATAGGTAGAGGGAGCTAGGAGAGTCCAAATGAGGTGCGGTTTTCGGCCACGCGATCGTGATCGAACGACCGAGATGATGGAACAGGTTTAGGTGGGTTTTGGGCCACTTTGGAAGGGTGTTGGGCTGCAACACACACTAGGCCTTCTCGGTCCCTTGGTTAACCGTTGGAGCATCAAACAAAGTCCAAAAGATACGAAACTTGGCAGGCGGTCTACAGGTAGTAAACCAAGGCCGCTTGTCAAGTATCGGTACAATTCGGAAATGTTTAACACCCCCACACGAAAAGAAGGTAGAAAAGACCATCGGAGGAGAACGGAGCGCCGGAATGCAAAACGAACAACGGAGAAAATGCTCGGATGCATGAGACGAACATGTATGCAAATGAAATGCACATGATGACATGATATGCAATGCATGACACGCAAGCAATGACATGGCAACAGCAGCGAATAACTAGACGACACCTGGCACATTGGTCTCGGGGCGTTACAACACTCCACCACTACGAGAGGATCTCGTCCCGAGATCTAGAATGGCACCGGAGGAAAAAACGGAAGAAAGAGAGAAGAGGTAAAACGAAGTTGCTTCTTTGACAAACGAGTGAGACCAAAGAACCTTGAAAAAGGTTAAGCCCTTGCAAGAAAGAAAACAACGGAGAATAACAGAGTTGAAAACACTCCGTTAGGAAAGAGGAACAAGGAAGAACAAATTCGGACAGCACTCCGGTTGAATAGAAAAGGAATTGAATAAGAACTTGATAAGGTGATAGAACTTGAAAAGAGGGCACGGCACTCCGGTTAAATGGACAATCATGAAAAGAACATGATCTTGACAAAACAAGAAGATGGTTGAAGAGAACAACGACACAATGCCTCCGAAACAAAAGAATAGAAGTTGTATCGACGGAACAAAAGAACGGAGAAGAAAACAACATCTTCTACCTGACAAGCATCTTAAAGAGAAGGGTCACACGGAGTTGTTGGAACAATCCACACCGAAAAGATAGGCTTGAAGTGGGCTTATGGAAAACATCTCAAAACCAAGATGTGAAAATCTGCCACTAACGGAAACGATATATTGGATTGATATGAACAAGAAGACGAGAACTTATTTCACCAGGGGGATAGATGAAGAACTTGGGTCAATTATAAGCACCATAGATAGCAACAATCCTTAGGGAAATCTTTAGGTGAAATATAACCCAAGGTAACTCCAATGACGAGATTGATGGATTTAAAATACCTCATTCTTAATAACATGTGAATCATGAAACATGAACTCAAATTATCAAGAATGGCATAATCCACCTCCAAAGATACGGTAGAAAAAAATGCACTCCGGATTGCAAGATGAAGAATGCTTGAACTCCTCTGAAAAGAATCCCAATGAACACTTCGAGAAGAAATTTTATCCTTGATGAACCATCATGTAGCACCTTGATGAAGAACTCCGGTAAACAAAAGAATGGTCAAACGAAAGGAAAGAGAAGTCGAAAACACAAGTTGAATCCTTGTAATGATTTAGATGAATCTTGGTGGTGAAATAATTGAGAGAACTTGGCACTCCGGGAAAAGGATAGATAAAGCATCTCGAACCGAGAATTTGATGAGCCTCCGGAATAAAGAATTAATCACTTCGGTGAATCAAGAATAAGAATTATGTTATGCTCATCCTTCACCAATTAAATTGATGACAATCAATGACATTGGCATACTACTTATTCTCGTAGAAAGAATTAAGATAGATATAGAGCAACTTGGGAAAATCTTCAACGAACCACCGGTAGAATTTGAAAAAAAATGAAAGAATTGATATGATAACCAAGGAAGAGGTCTTGAACGAACCACCGTAAGAATTGAAAACGAACGAATAAAGGGGTGAATCACCGGTAAGAATTAGCAAATGAACGGAGATACAAGAGAGAGTTTAGATACAAGAGAACGAAGAGATCATGAACTGATTAGAGATTATTTGATTGATGCACTGGTGAAATTTGGGGAACGAGAGCTGAAAGCTAAGAATGAACAAGTCTTCTGAAATGATGGGCTCCGGATAATCGAACTGAAAATACCCTTGAATATATCCTGATGGGTGAAAAAAAAATCTCACAATCGAAAATAATTATGAGAGGATGGCAACAAGCTAGAATAACGAATCTTGAAGAGAATGGAGCAAGATTAAAGAGAAACTCTTCTTCGGTCTTCAAAATCTGAGAATTATGACGAGAAACACCAACAATAATTGTAGAGGCACTCCGGAATGAAGAATGGAAAAGGTTGAGCCAACGATGCCAAGAATTCGAAAGATCTTGGAGAAAAACATATGACTGATGATGAATCATTCTTACGTTAAACTTGAAAAAGAATTTGATAATATCTCCGGACAAATAAGAAGAGTCAGGTAAGATCCTGGGAAAAGACCTGTGGGTTAGGGCCCACTCAAAAGAAACACCATAGAACGATTTGAAGGAGAGATTGCACCGGTTGAATTAAATGGCTTGAATAAGATAGGACCTCGAAATAGCATGAACGGATGCAAAGTGAAAACACAAATCTTCGAAATATCTTCAGCACTCCGGAACAAATGAATAGCGAGAGGTGAATGCTTAAGAATTGCACCGGTATGAGAAAGCATTGACATGAGGAAAGGGTATGATCAACAAAGCTTGACTTGAAACCACCAGAGAATAAAAAGAACAAAGAATGATGAACTTGATGCTCCGTTAGTATCTTCATGAGAATCACTGGGTAAGAACATTAAAGGGAAAGGAATGGAGAGGCTTCACATGAATAGGATGGACACTTGCTTACGAAATCTGAGTCCTTGAATAAAAATGGTGGGAGGGTGGGAAAAAAACAAAGGCACCTTGGGACGGATGAAATGAGCACCGTTGAGAAGAACTGATAAATGATCTTGTGAATGTTGAAATGATCGGAACCACTTGAAGAGAAACACGCCGGTTGAAAAGGATTGACATGACAGTCTCGATTATCATGAAGGATTAGTATTCACATGGGAACATGAGAACACCAATTGGGGAAGGTATGGAATCAACATTTGACTTCGAAGCAACTCGAATACCACAGCTCAAAAACAAAACAAAGGATTGGCTTGCAAAATAAGCCGGAACAAACATATGATAGAGATTTCATCCGAAGTTTTCGTGGTGGGGCCTACACGGGCTCGATCGTACAACACCATCATGTACAAGCCAGTGCACATGACATACGAAGCGTCCCCGAGTCGGCATAGCCAAGGACTCTTTAAGACACAACGAGACCACTGTAAAACCGACCGTGGATAGGCGGACCACTAGACGTCAAAACCCAATTTCATATCATACATCTGTCGGAAAGATATCCTAAGAGCTACTTGAATTCCCACCTATGAAACTCCCGAACCTTTCTGGTTATGCAATCAGGTGTTGGGGATACAGGGGAAGCATAATATCTCACCCAAATCTAGCAAATCCTACATCCAGCTGTATCCATCCTTCAACACATAACCAAGGAACCTTCGGAAATCATCTACCTCAACCTTCGAAAAGCATCCGTTATACAAGTTATGGCAATACTCCCAAACTCCCGCCCCAGTGCTGGGTGGCGTCGAGGTTATCTCACAAACGAACTGCATAAAAGAGATTTTTGATGTCAGCGTACTAAACTCAGGTATTCCAGAACTGCAACGATAAAATTGTGACGACAACACCTCAGAGCTCAACTCCCCGGGACACTGCCACAACCCCTAAATGACAGGAGGCACCAAGAACAATGTTCTCGTCACAAAACCATTGGAACGATTCCAAGATACCCGCGTGATCCTAAAAAAAAGTTTAGTGAAAATTTGAGAAGAGAAGAGTCAAAACTCTATGTCAGGATGCCTTACCAGAGCGATGAAGGGACTGGGGAGTAAAAGAATTCCTAAACTCTCCGATATATAATTCCTAAATGACTCAAAACATTTTCTAGACCCAACTCGTCCGCTAATTCGATCAAGCAGTGGGGCTCCTAAGGTCGGGGAAGGCTCTGATTACCAACTTGTTACGCCCTCGATGCGGCTATATCTTCCACGTGTCGAAGCACGACTTAGAGGCATAACCGCATTGAAAGCAATGTCGCAAGTGAGGTAATCTTCACACAACCCATGTAATGCATAAGGGGAAGAGATACATAGTTAGCTTACAATCGCCACTTCACACAATTACATGAATAAAACATTACATCATCCAGATACAATCAGGGCCCAACTACGGAGCCAAAATAAAAGAAGAACCCCAAATGCGACACGGTCCCGATCGACCCCAACTGGGCTCCACTACTAATCAACTAGAACGAAACAACACAAAGGACAAGATCTTCAGCGAGCTCCTCCTGAGCTTGGTTGCGTCATCTGCACGGACTCATCGGCACCTACAAACTGGTTTTGGAAGTATCTGTGAGCCACAGGGACTCAGCAATCTCGCACCCTCACGATCAAGACTATTTAAGCTTATGGGTAAGGTAAAAGGTATGAGGTGGAGCTGCAGCAAGCGACTAGCATATATGGTGGCTAAACATACACAAATGAGAGCGAGAAGAGAAGGCAAAGCACGGTCGATAAAAGTATGATCAATAAGTGATCCTAGAACAACCTACGTCAAGCATAACTCCAACACCGTGTTCACTTCCCGGACTCCGCCGGAAAGAGACCATCACGATTACACACGCGGTTGATGTATTTTAATTAAGGTCAACTTCAGGTTTTCTACAACCGGACGTTAACAAATTCCCATCTGCCCATAACCGCGGGCACGGCTTTCGAAAGTTCAAATCCCTGCAGGGGTGTCCCAACTTAGCCCATCACAAGCTCTCACGGTCAACGAAGGAATAGACCTCCTCCCGAGACATTCCGATCAGACTCGGTATCCCGGTTCTACAAGACATTTCGACAGGGTAAAACTAAACCAGCAACACTACCCGAATGTGCTGACAAATCCCGATAGGAGCTGCACATATCTCGTTCTCAGGGCACACTCAGATGAGCCAGACGTCGGGTAGGCCAGCCCAGAGTTGCCCCTGGTAGCCCCGGACATCGCTCAGTTGGACCAACACTCAAAGGAGCACTGGCCCGGGTGGTAAAATAATGATGACGCTCAGGAGCGCGACTCCCAAGGGAAAAGGAAAGGCTAGGTGGCGAATGGTAAAACCAATGTTGGGCATTGCTGGAGGAGTCTTACTCAAGGCGAACTGTCAAGGGGTTCCCATAATAGCCCAACCGCGTAAGGAACGCAAAATCCGGGAACATAACACCGATATGACGGAAACTAGGGCGGCAAGAGTGGAACAAAACACCAGGCATAAGGCCGAGCCTTCCATCCTTTACCAAGTATATAGATGCATTAATTAAGTAAGAGATATTGTGATATCCCAACAAGTAACCAATGTTCCAACAAGTAACAACATCTCCATGTTCCAACAAGGAACAAACTTCAATCTTCACCTGCAACTAACAACGCTATAAGAGGGGCTGAGCAAAGCGGTAACATAGCCAAACAACGGTTTGCTAAGACAAGGTGGGTTAGAGGCTTGGTTCAACAATATAGGAGGCATGATAAGCAGGTGGTAGGCATCGCATCATAGGCATAGCAGAAGAGCGAGCAACTAGCAAGCAAAGATAGAAGTGATTTCGAGGGTATGATCATCTTGCCTGAAATCCCGCAAGGAAGAAGAACGAGCCCATGAAGAAGACAAACGGACGTAGACGAACGGGTCCTCACAAACGCGATGTTACCGGTACCAACCCAAAGGAGCAAACAGCGGAAAAGAAGCACACAACATAGTAAACAACCAACACATGAACATGATATGATATGCGGGATGCGGTATGGGATGCATATGCAAGATTTGACAAGGAATGCATGAACCTGGCCTCAACTTGGAAATCTAAGTGTGCCACTGGAAAGATGAGATGAAATCGCTTGAAAACGATATAAAGAACGCCGGAATCGGAGTTACGGTTTGGAAATGGCAAGCAATTCAAATATGGCACCGGTCTGCGATATACAGCGAGTAGCCATCTAAATGCAACAAGATGGACATGCTACAGCACCCAAACATGGCATCAAAATACATGGCAGGGATCCATTAATGATGCTTAACAAAAGAGGAACACTGAGCTATGGCCAATTCATCCATTAACAGGTTCAAACAAGCATGGCAAAAGTGCAATTGGTAAACAGGTTTCAGACTTAGTGAAATTAACACAAGCCTGGAATATCAGATCAGGTAGCACACTTTGGAGCATGAAAACTATATGCTACAGGACCTGAACATGGCAAAGCAAGGCATGGCATGGAGCTACTCAAAGAGCTTAACAAAAGTCCCTTAGTGACCTTGAGCCAAAAGGGATCAGAAAATACAATTGCAAGCATGTGAACATGGCAAAAACATAATCAGTTCTCAGACTTAGTTAAAACTGGAGCATGCTGAAACATATATCAAGTAGGGATGTTAACGAGCTCATGCACTCACTACAGAGCAAGGCATGACAATCTAAGCATACACCCATCAAGAATGCACATTATACAAGCTAGACATGGCAAGAACAATAACATAGTATGCGCGGATTAACTACAACATCCTCGGCAAAATCGCTAACAAGTAGACAATCTGCCCAGATTCACGAAATAGCAAAAGTAGAGCTCGATTGACTCAAGCTAGGGTGCTCCATAATTGCAAACAAAGACATGGATGGATAGAGCCCTACAAGATTAACAAAACATCCTTACTGATCATCCTCAAAAGAGGCACGGATCACTAGGAAACAACATGAACATATGGCCATATGAGATAAGCAGTCCAATGACTTAGTGGAAATGCTAAGTCCCTGAAATCAGCATTAACGAATGCCTCACTTTGCAAGCTTGTGCTAGTCACCACACACATCACAAAAAT
This sequence comes from Triticum dicoccoides, assembly GCF_002162155.2. Lineage (NCBI taxonomy): Eukaryota > Viridiplantae > Streptophyta > Magnoliopsida > Poales > Poaceae > Triticum > Triticum dicoccoides. The sequence goes on along the minus strand of NC_041386.1, from coordinate 131,336,487 downwards.
ACATGGGTTGCACCTCTGGAAAGATGGCAAAACCCTTAACAAAACATATGTAGAGCTTATGGGCATACCATGCACACAATAATCATGGCAAAAATGACGAATATCTAAATGGAGCAGCAGATCTGATAAATAACTCAAGTAGCACTCTTCTAACAGCATTTCGGGCATCAAGATGAACTCAAATGAAAATGATGCAATGGAATGAAATGATGTACTCTCTGAGACGAACATTTTGATATGCTATATGCGCAAAACAGAGCTACGAATGCGAAGTTACGACATGATGAACAAGGGCATATGGATCTGGGAATTTCGGGGACTTAGTGAAATTATACCTCCGCGAAAGTCAACGCGGGACTGAGGGATCCGGGACGGAGCGGTGCAGATCTGAGACGGGACGTTTGGTTCGGGGAGTGGTGGATCTGGTCCCGATCCACGGGAACTCGCCGCAGACGATGGAGATGACCGCAATTTGAGCTCGGGGCGGCGCCGGTCGAGGCAAGGCGGAGGAGGCGGTGTAGGTGACCGGATCCGGCGGCCGGCGGCGTGCATGTGCGGTGGCGGGGTCCTTCGAGATGGGGCGAGGCGGGTGCGCCGGCGAGTCCGGCGACGAGCCGTGGCGGCTCGCGATGCCAGGAGGAGGCGCACGGCGGCGTTCTCCGGCTAAAGGCCGCGGCGCGCA
>NC_041386.1:131310515-131334989 GCF_002162155.2 Triticum dicoccoides | reverse complement strand
AATTATACCTCCGCGAAAGTCAACGCGGGACTGAGGGATCCGGGACGGAGCGGTGCAGATCTGAGACGGGACGTTTGGTTCGGGGAGTGGTGGATCTGGTCCCGATCCACGGGAACTCGCCGCAGACGATGGAGATGACCGCAATTTGAGCTCGGGGCGGCGCCGGTCGAGGCAAGGCGGAGGAGGCGGTGGAGGTGACCGGATCCGGCGGCCGGCGGCGTGCATGTGCGGTGGCGGGGTCCTTCGAGATGGGGCGAGGCGGGTGCGCCGGCGAGTCCGGCGACGAGCCGTGGCGGCTCGCGATGCCAGGAGGAGGCGCACGGCGGCGTTCTCCGGCTAAAGGCCGCGGCGCGCAGCACTCGGGCGGCGGCGCGGGAACGCCCAGGCGCGGGGCACGGTCGGTCCGGGCGGGCCGGCCGTGGGCCCGTAGGGCTGCGGTGGCGCGGGGGAGAGAGAGGAGGTGTGGTGACGGGCACGTGGCGCACGGGGGTTGGAGGAGAGCAGCAGCGGGGCGACGTCGCGCGATGCGGTTGGCCGGGCGACGTGGCGGCGGCGCGGACATGTCCGGCGACCGGATGGACATGTCCGGCAATGTGAGAGGAGCGGGGCTAGGGTTCATCCGCGAAAATATCGGGGATGGCCACATATATATAGGTAGAGGGAGCTAGGAGAGTCGAAATGAAGTGCGGTTTTTGGCCACGCGATCGTGATCGAACGACCAAGATGATGGAACAGGTTTAGGTGGGTTTTGGGCCACTTTGGAAGGGTGTTGGGCTGCAACACACACGAGGCCTTCTCGGTCCCTCGGTTGACCGTTGGAGCATCAAACAAAGTCCAAAAGATACGAAACTTGGCAGGCGGTCTACAGGTAGTAAACCAAGGCCGCTTGGCAAGTATCCGTCCAATCCGGAAATGTTTAACACCCGCACACGGAAAGAAGGTAGGAAAGACCACCGGAGGAGAACGGAGCGCCGGAATGCAAAACGAACAACGGAGAAAATGCTCGGATGCATGAGATGAACATGTATGCAAATGAAATTCACATGATGACATGATATGCAATGCATGACACGCAAGCAATGACATGGCAACAACAGCGAATAACTAGACGACACCTGGCACATTGGTCTCGGGGCGTTACACGTCATCTATTACTTCTACTACTATGGCTAACGCTTTAGCAATAAAGTAAAGTAATTACATGATGTTTATGTTGACACGCAGGTCATAAATAAATTAAGACAACTCCTATGGCTCCTGTCGGTTGTCATACTCATCGACATGCAAGTCGTGATTCCTATTACAAGAACATGATCAATCTCATACATCACATATATCATTCATCACATCCTTTTGGCCATATCACATCACAAGGCATATGCTGCAAAAACAAGTTAGACGTCCTCTAATTGTTGTTGCAAGTTTTTATGTGGCTGCTATAGGTTTCTAGCAAGAACGTTTCTTACCTACACGAAAACCACAACGTGATATGCCAATTTCTATTTACCCTTCATAAGGACCCTTTTCATCGAATCCGATCTGACTAAAGTGGGAGAGACAGACGCCCGCTAGCCACCTTATGCAACTAGTGCATGTCAGTCGGTGGAACCGGTCTCATGTAAGCGTACGTGTAAGGTTGGTCCGGGCCGCTTCATCCCACAATGCCGTCGAATCAAGATAAGACTAGTAACGGCAAGTTAATTGACAATATCTACGCCCACAACTACTTTGTGTTCTACTCGTGCATAGTGACTATGCATAGACCTAGCTCTGATACCACTGTTGGGGATCGTAGCAGAAATTTAAAATTTTCTATGCATCACCAAGATCAATCTCTGGAGTAATCTAGAAACGAAGGGAAGGAGAGTGCATCTACATACCCTTGTAGATCGCTAAGCAGAAGCATTCAAGTGAACGGGGTTGATGGAGTCGTACTCGTCGTGATCCAAATCACCGATGATCCTAGCACCGAACGGACGACACCTCCGCGTTCAACACACGTACGGTTGGGAGACGTCTCCTCCTTCTTGATCCAGCAAGGTGAGAGGAGAAGTTGAGGGAAAACTCCGACAGCGTGACGGCGTGGTGGTGATGGAGCTCGTGGTTCTCCGGCAGGGCTTCGCCAAGCACTACGGACGAGGATGAGGTGTTGGAGGAAGAGGGCTGTGCCAGGGGAAGGGTGCGGCTTCCCTCTCTCTCCCTCACAATATATAGGGGAAGGGAGGAGGGGGAGGCGCCCTAGGGTTCCCTAGGGGAGGGGCGGCGGCCACAGGGGAAACCCTAGATGGGTTTGGGTACCCCCACCCCCTAGGAAACTTGCCCCCAAGCCGGGAGGGGCGGCTGCCCTAGGGGTGGCGCCCCCAGCTCTCCTGGTTACGTGAGATGGGGTGGGAGGGGCGCTCAGCCCCTTAGTGGGCTGATGTGCCCTCTCCCCTTGGCCCATAAGGCCCCCCAACGCTTGCCGGGGCCTCCGGAACCCCTTTCCGACACGCTGGTCATCACCTGGTACCCCCGGAACAATTCCGGACTCCAATACCCTTCGTCCAATATACTGATCTTCACCTCCGGACCATTCCAGAACTCCTCGTCATGTCCGGGATCTCATCCGGGACTCCGAATAACCTTCGGTAACCACATACTATTTCCCATAACAACTCTAGCGTCACCGAACCTTAAGTGTGTAGACCCTACGGGTTCGGGAACCATGCAGACATGACCGAGACAACTCTCCGGCCAATAACCAACAGCGGGATCTGGATACCCATGTTGGCTCCCACATGTTCCACGATGATCTCATCGGATGAACCACGATGTCGAGGATTCAATCAATCCCGTATACAATTCCCTTTGTCCAGCGGTATTGTACTTGCCCGAGATTCGATCGTCGGTATTCGATACCTTGTTCAATCTCGTTACAGGCAAGTCTCTTTACTCGTTCTATAACACATCATCCCGTTATCAACTCCTTGGTCACATTGTGCACATTATGATGATGTCCTACCGAGTGGGCCCAGAGATACCTCTCCGTTTACACGGAGTGACAAATCCCAGTCTCGATTCGTGCCAACCCAACAGACACTTTCGGAGATGCCTGTAGTGTACCTTTATAGCCACCCAGTTACGTTGTGACATTTGGCACACCCAAAGCACTCCTACGGTATCCGGGAGTTGCACAATCTCATGGTCTAAGGAAATGATACTTGACATTAGAAAAGGTTTAGCAAACGAACTACACGATCTTGTGCTAGGCTTAGGATTGGGTCTTGTCCATCACATCATTCTCCTAATGATGTGATCCTGTTATCAACGACATTCAATGTCCATGGTCAGGAAACTGTAACCATCTTATTGATCAACGGGCTAGTCAACTAGAGGCTTACTAGGGACATGGTGTTGTCTATGTATCCACACATGTATCTGAGTTTCCTATCAATACAATTCTAGCATGGATAATAAAAAATTATCATGAACAAGGAAATATAATAATAACCAATTTATTATTGCCTCTAGGGCATATTTCCAACAAATCATAGCTCTATAAATCCTGCACATAAATAAATCACAAGATCCACTGGCGGTTTACCACAGGGCGGATCATAATATCCCACATATAACCACTATGATATTTAATTTGTACTGCCGGTTTACCTGACCTGTGTAGTAAGGGTGATAACCCAATCCTTAGAAGCCAAAACTTCCAAATATATGATGATTGTCATATGCTGGCGACTTATCATTTAAAGCCAAGCCGGGTTTAAACGAAACCACACTTATATGCTTCAGATATGATCAAAAAAATATCAAAAACCCAAAATATTGTTTGCAAAAACTTAAACCAAATAAAAATCAAGGTTTCTGATTCGAATATGATCAGTAAACCGTTCCAAAGGGGTTAAGCTATGATTCGAATACGATCATGTAGCCCCCAATGGCTTTGGCGTTGCGCCGATCAAGAGGGTACCGACAGCTATGTTCTCTTTGGTTCGAATACGACCTATGTTTGAACAGGAAGCGCCCAAATAACCTTGAGAGGTTTTTAAAGACCCTGATTCAAATACGATCCAAGTCGGACCCAAAAGGGGTTAAGCTATGATTCGGATACGATCAAGAAGCCCCCTAGTGAGTTTGGCTTTGCACTGATCAAAAGGGTTACGACAGCTATGTTCTCTTTGGTTCGAATACGACCTATGTTTGAACAGGAAGCCCCCATGTGACCATATAAATTTTGGCATCGCGCCGATCAAAAGGTTTACGACAGCTATGCTCGATGAGCAGGAAGCCCCCAAATGACCATAATAAGGTAAGTCGTAAGGCAGGATACCCATGTTTGAACCGCGCATCATGGCAGCAAGTTCTCTTTGGCAACCTTTAATTTTTCTGAGACCTCGAATCTTGCGAGAGATTAATTCTTCTTGAACCGGAACTTTAAACCGGATTTGAAAGCTTCCAAACTTTGTGGGAGACAGATTGTCCTTAAGCCGGATGTTTGAACCGGATTGAGAGCTAGACAGCTTTGTAAGAGACAAATTTACCTTGAGCCGGATGTTTGGACCGGATTTGATAGCTTCAAAGCTTTGTATGAGAGAGATGTCTCTTGAACTGGATTTTAAACCAGAATATTTATTTTGAACCGGAAATTTTCTGACGGCCTTTTAAGTTTTCACCAATATGGCGGTAGCCTCCAGTACCGGGTTATCTTCCCTCCAATGACCCGGGGTCTTAAATCTCATGATATTTGCTAAGTCATGTCATCGTAGCCCCCGAGTCTTAAGGTGACTCAAGGAGTTGTCTTGAGATTCTCCATATTTGACCGTGATGTAACCCGGTATGAGTCATTCAACAACGCAGCGATATAACTTATCCCGCATTGAAGAACTTGCAAGCCAGAGCAATTGATCTTTTAAAGAAAAGCAATATACAATATAAAAATATACTGGATGGATTTCACCTGATGCGTCAGGTCAGAAATTATCACCACGGAGTTGATATCACAATGATGAAACTGAGATCAATCACAGCCGAGCCGACCGCGGGTACTGGCAGATCTGTTGGCCACGGCGTTTTAAACCGGTGTGGACGGGAGAGTCGACCGCGGCGTTATAAACCGGATGGACGGGAGAGTTGACCGCGGCGTTTGTAAACCGGTGCAGTCATGAGAGACGACCACGACGTTGTAAGCCAGTGCAGTCGCGAGAGACGACCACGATGTTGTAAGCTGGCGCGGCCGCGAGAGACGACCACAACATTGTAAACCGGTGCGGGAGTCCGTTGAGTAACGATGATCACCGGTGCCAAATGATATTGGCGCGCCTCCATCTTCGCAGTATAACGCCACTTTGTGATGGATAATTCTCCTGCATATAAGATACAACAGGGCAAAGTAGCTTTGCTCGGATGAATTAATATGTGCTTAAAATAAGATAAATAGCACCTGGTTTTTGTCGGAGGTTGATCCAGTTGTGATAACAAGGCGACCATAAAAATCAGCCGGTAGGTATGGTCAGCCGTGGCATTGCAAACGGTGCAGACGGAAAAATCAATTACAAGCACAATAGGTCGTGCGGACGGCGAGTCAATCGCGGGCACGATCCTAATTAGTTGATGTAAACTGGATCACAAGGACGACGACTCGCACACATTCGTCCACCGGATAGTATGGTACGAACGAAACGCCGGTACAAGAACATTGCCAGTGCGCTCCATACCTGCAGTATAACACCTCATCTGAGGTGAACAATTGTCCTGATGTTTTTTATTCGGACAACGGATGATCCATTCATCGCGACAGAGGCGGTTTAAGCTGGTCGGCAACTCAATATAGTCCTGACGGTTCAAGCAGAAAATCCTTCGGGTTATCCTCCGGGTCTCTGAACACCCAGCACGAGCAGTGCAGATGTATACGTCGCCTCCTGAAGCTGGCGCACGAGGACCGGATCATGGGACAGTGTAACCCAAACGAGCCATGGGCCCATGGCATAAGCACGCAATGGCGCCGGCGATTCAGAAGTGAAAACAAGCAATGGCGCACGCGGCCCAGACGCAGCTTCCCAAGGCCCCGGTGGCGGCTCAAGGCGTCATTGCCACAGTACTCAACCAAAGCACAAGGTAAATGCTGCGGCCTCAGCGGCAGAAGCGGTCGGCGTTTTTGAGACGGACAGTGGCATTTTGCAGCAGAAGCAGCCGACGGCTCAAGGCACGGCAAGCCATGGTGGCGGCAACTGATGAGACAGCGAAGGCGGCCCTAGGCGCGGACGACGGAGGTGAGTCAGGCGGCCGGCCTACCGAGGCGAGTGAGACGGCACAAGACCACGAGCCCGGGCGGCTAAAAAACAGCGCGGCGGTAGTGAACGGGGTCGCGGGGGCGACTGAGTCCCGCCGGCAAGGGGTCCCGGGCGGCTCTGAAGCAGCACGACGGCGCAGAAGATGACCTGGGCGGCGGCAGCTCAGGGCGCGGTTGGAGGCGGGTCGCGCGGAGGAGTGACGTGCCGGGTAGCAAGGCGGAGTCGGCCCGCGGGCACTGCAAGCCCGGAGGTGATTGGAGACCGGGGCGGCTCAGCAGAGGCGGGCGCCTCAAGGCATGGACGCGGGCGGAGACGACGGCCGAGTCTGGGTCATGGCCGGCCTCGAAGTAGTAGCTCGGCGACTCAGCGCGTGGCAGCTCAAGCAGAGCTGCAGAGGTGACGGCGACTCGAGGCATTGGGTCACACTGGCGAAGAGCAGCGGCAAGAGCGGACGACACCATGGTGGCTCAGCAAGAGTTGCTCAAGGCGGCTGACGACGGCGGGTTGGAACCTCCAAGGCGCCTCAGCGGGCCGCAGCTAGAACAGAGACGACCGTCGGCGGCAACTGACGGAGGTGCAGAGTCCGAGTCCAATCCCCTTGTCCATGTCCTTGTTTGGGTCGTTGGATATAAATGGCTCCAGTCCAAGCGAAGCGAGGTTGTGACACTCTAGGTCAGTGGTAGAGGATTTGACCGTGGCTCGGTAGGTCAAAATCGTGCCACGCTGGCGACTCGAGGCCGCTTGAGGCGTTTGCAACAGAGGCGTGGCCATTGTCAGCGGGGGCGCCGGCGTCAGACAAGGGCAAGGTAGACTCGGCGTGATGCCGCTTAGACTCGGTCAACAGAACAATCTCCTTCCTTGTAGCTAGCAAATAATTCCTTTATTAATCTTCCCAAACGGTGTCCGATCCATAATCTGATTTATAACTCCATTGGGACTCGACGGCGGCTCATCGTGTCCGCTGATCTGCACCCTTCTAATCTAGTAAACCAGTGCCGAACAAAACGGAGCTCCGACCACATGATTCACAGATCAAGATTTACCCAGCCGACGGAAATAGATTGTAGTGAAAAAGGATGGTGTTGGCAACTCCTTGATCTGATAGCTTACTTGGACCAGCGATGACTGGTTTTCTTGAACTAAATTCCGTGCTGCTAGCTCCAAAATTGACCAGCGAATTTTAACCATCCAACTAGATCGCGGACTTATTGATCCCTAAAGATTTTCCTCCAAAAACTCAACACCACCGCGCGCGAGCCTCACGGTGGGCATCAACTGTAGTGGAGTTGTCACGGCAAATGCCCTGGAGTAAGGACTTAGTCGTAGGGCCATCGCACTAGGAAGCTTAAAGGGGTTAATCGGGACAAAGGACACGAGAGAGTTTTATACTAGTTCGGCCCCTTACAATGAAGGTAAAAGCTTACGTCTAGTTGGGTTTGGTATTGTTGAGGTTTCGATCACCAAGAGGCTTAACTCGTCGGCTTGGTTATCGACTTGTTGTTTCTTGCCCTAAACCGTCACCGGGTCGTCCCCTTATATACACAGGTTGACGCCAGGTGGCCTATAGAGTCCTGGCCGGCTCATAATCGTGTCCGTCTCGGTGACTTTCTTTACATGTCTTTCTGTACAAGTATTTCCGTTCCTATGGCGGTTTACAAATAACGGGCTTTTAAGCCGGCTCGATGCCTTTGGGCTTTCTATATATACTAATCAACTATCATCTTGACTGTATATTGGGCTTCTTATGTAATCCGCCATTAAGGCTGACCCGACCCCTCCTGGACGGGTCTCAGCTGATAATAATATCCCCAACAGAAGGGCTAAGAGGCTAGTAAAGAAAGGGATTGGAGGAGATGAGTTGGAGCAGTACAGCAGCATGTGGGATTGTGCACAAGAATTTAGAAGATCAAACCCAGGCAGTTCTTTCTATGTCGGTGTGAGTGATGGCATATTTGCAAATTGCTATTTCTCTCTGGATGCCTACAAAAGGGGTTTTATGCAAGCCTGTAGGCCTGTCATTTGTTTGGATGGATGCCACCTGGAGACAAAGTATGGAGGTGTTATGATGTGTGATGTTGGTATGGATCCTAATGACCGCATTTACCCTATAGCTTTTGCAGTTGTTGAGGTAGAGAACACTGACACATGGAAATGGTTTCTGTCAAATCTGACGAGTGACTTGGGAATTGTAAACACAGAGCCATGGACTATAATGTTAAACAAGCAAAAGGGCGTGATCAAGGGTGTGAGGCAGCACTTTCCTGATGCAGGGCACATGCACTGTGTTAGGCATATATGGTAGAATTTTTAGCAAACACACAAAGGAGATATTCTTAAGAACCAATTATGGAAGTGTGCAAGGAGCACAACACTAGAACTGTGGGCTGCAAGCATGGAGGAAATGAAGGTCATCAGCCTAGAAGTATACAAATGGCTTGAGCAGCTACCACCCAACACTTGGGTTAGGGGCTTCTAAAGAGAATTGGTCAAGTGTGATATCCTTCTGAACAACAACTGTGAGGTTTTCAACAAATGTATTCTTGAGGCTAGGGAGATGCATCTTAGATCAATGATAGACAAGATCAAAACACAGCTCATGGTTAGATTCTACAAAAAAAGAAAGGAGGCAGAGACTTGGCCTGGCTCAATATGCCCAAAAATTAGGAAAAGAATTGAGAAGAATATAGAGCTTTCAGCTACATGCATGGTTTCAGAGGCTGGTGATGGGATATTTCAGGTTGACAACAGGAACAGGACATACATTGTTGACATGGAGGAAGAAAGTTATACATGCAAAAGGTGGGATCTTAGTGGAGTTCGATGTCACCATGCAATTGCATGCTGCAGACATGAAAGGATTGATTCTAAGAGTTTGGCGCACTCCTGTTATAGTATAGAAGCATTCAAGCTAGCATACAAACCCATTATCAAGTCTTGCAGAGATAGGAGTGAATGGCAGAAGATGAATGGTTGTGAAATCAAGCCACCTGTCTATGAAAAAAAGTAGGGAGGCCTACAAACAAGAGTAGGAGGAAGCAACCTTATGAGATTGAAAAGAACGATGGAACCAAGGTGATGAGCAAACATGGAATCACAATAACATGTTCATACTGCCATGAAACAGGCCACAACATCAAAGGATGTAATTAAAGAAAGGCTAGCATTTTGCCAAATCTAGCAGAGAGAACAACAACAAGGGTCCAAGGGCCATTTCTGATGATGTGTCAGATGATGAAATTGTTTTGGCACAACAAGATGATGGCCAAGGCACACAGAAGGAGGTTCATGTCACACAATATGATGGTCAACTTACACAGGAGGAGGTCCATGTTGATGACCAAGTTACACATGAGGAGGCCCATGTTTATGGCCATGATACACATGAGGAGGTTCATGTCACACAAGATGATGGTCAACTTACACAGGAGGAGGTCCATGTTGATGGCCAAGTTACACATGAGGAGGCCCATGTTGATGGCCATGATACACATGAGGAGGTTATTGTCACACAAGATGATGGAGCAGATACACCAGTTGTTTTTCAGGAAAATTCTCCACTTTTGTCCCTTCATTTTGACCACTTTTGTCCAATCCTTTTTGTTGTACTGATGCTAGCATGTGATGATTGTTTTGTACAGGTGCAGGACTTCGGATTTACAATGCTTCATATGATGCAACAATACAAACATGTTCCTAGAGAAGACCTGAAAGCATTTTGCCAGATTCTTCATTCATCTCACTGGAAGCAGGTTCTCACACTTCAGCACAGACAACAATAGCTACAAATGAAGGCAACCAGACCATGAAGTTGTTGAAGATGAAAAGAGAGAAAGAAAGACAGATGGCATCCAGGAGAGATGCAGCACTTGAGGCCATGAATGAGATGGCAGAGAAGAAAGCAGAGGAGGCATAAGCAAAAAGGACAGAAATTGCAAGGAGGAAAGCAGAGTCTTTAGCAAGAAGAAGAAGAAGAGCAGCACAAGATAAGAAAGCTATGGAATCTGCAGCAAGGCTGGAAGCAGCAGCAGCAAGAAAAGCTGCATTGCAAGAAGATAAGGAGGCCAGAGCCCTTGAAGCAATGACAACTAAAGCAGAGGCAGCATTGAAGAGAAAAGAAGATCAAGAAGCAAAGAGAGCTATGGCAGCACTGAGAAGAAAATAAGATCAAGAAGCAAGGAAGAAACAACAAGAAGAGGCTAAGAGAATAAGAGCTGAGCATAGGAAGCAAGCAGGGCCAAGTGGACATGTGCCCAGGAAGCTGAAGAGAGCAAACATGTTTGATGAGTTTAGATGATTCAGTGCTGGTGCACTTGTAATTTTTTGGCAAAAACTACAATGAGACTCTTTTAAACTGTTGGAGTTTAGATGATTCAGTGTTGTTACACTTGTAATTTTTTTGGCAAAAACTAGAATGAGACTTTTTGAAACTTTTGGAGTTTAGATGATTCAGTGTTGTTGCACTTGTAACTTTTTGGCAAAAACTACAATGATACTCTTTGAAACTGTTGGAGTTTAGATGATTCAGTGCAGCTGCATTTGTACTCATTGAATGGCTTCATTCACTGAATTCAAAATGAAAACTGTTAGAGTTCAGTGCAGAATCAGTGACTTTATTCACCGAATTCAAATTGAAAACTGCAATGAGTGGTTCATTTTTCTCTTTACTGGTTTTGTACTTAACTTCATAAAAAAGGGTGGCCTGGGTCTCGAACCCAGGACGTGTGGTGTGAGAAACTGCTTGCAATGCCAGTGTGATAGCAATGGTGCTTTTCTCAAGTGTTACTTGGCAACCTACTTATTATGCTTCCACTCCCCTCCCTGTTAACTGAATTTTAATAGTTAACTGAACTTTAGCAGTTGTATGAATTTAGTTTGAAAAGAGAACTGAATTTTTACAATTAACTGAATTTAGTTTGCAAAGATAACTTAATTTTTACAGTTAACTGGATTTTTGCAGTTGTCTGAATTTAGTTTGAAAAGTTAACTGAATATTTACAGTTAACTAAGTTTTAACAGTTGTCTGAATTTAGTTATCTGACAAAGTTCAGTTAACACAAAGTTCAGTTAAGACCAAATTCAGTTGAGACAAAGTTGAGTTAAGACAAAATTCAGTTAAGACAAAGATTCATTTTTTTGAAAACCTTAGCAGCTTCTTCTTTTGGATTATTTCCTTATATAACAACAAGACACTTTTGGGTTGTTGTCTTATATAGCAACAAGTCTGCATCAACAACATTATATGGCATCAACTGCCACTTATATAGCATCAACACAGTTAAACACTTATATAGCATCACAGCGAGTTCAACACTTATATAGCATCAACAGCCAGTTCAACAACTAGTTCAACACTTATATAGCAACAATAGCTAGCAGAAATTACAAATAACGTATGTGCTTAATATACAAGCACACCTAACAAACTACTATTTTATAACTTATATGCTGAAAATCTGTATATTTCAGCATACCTAACTACTGCAACTGCATCTTCTTCATGCCTGCTACTTCATCTTCTTCATCTTTAGTTCTTCATCTTCTGGAGGCGCTCCGAGCGGCGAACCTCCACGTCAACTGCCACCTTCCTCTTCTTCTTCCTCTCTGGCTGCGCTATGACATCCACCTGTGCTTGCAGGGCCAAGACCACCTCCACCTCCTGCTTGACGATGTCAGGAACATCTGAAAGCAGCTCGACGTCAATGGGGCGGTGCTTGTCACCCTCCCCGGCGACGGGCGCCACCATCCGGACCTCCGGCTCGGGGATGACGGGCGCCGCCACCATGACCTCCGGCTCGTCGTCACAGAGGACAATCACCTTGGGCTCCTCCCAGCCAGTCGACCAGGACGAGTCAGCGACATAGCCAGAGTTGTCGTCGGAGCCAGAGTCATACTCCGATTCGAACGAGATGTACTCGGAGACATCGTTGCGCCCGAGGAGATCGGGCTGGTAGTGGTCTCAGTAGGCCGTGTTGACAGGCGCTGGGACGGCCAGGTCGACGTTGTGGACGTGCTCCTTCGTGAGCCAACACGTGACGGATCCGACTGCCGCAGCACGGTGGCGGACCGGTACATACACCATCGGGCTCGCTGCCCCAGGTCGTCAGAGCGCGTCTCCTGCATCGTGAAGCGAATGACGAGCGCAGAAGGGATGCCAGCGGGGTCGATGCAGGTGTGGTCCAACTCGTCATCGATCATGACCTTGAGGAGGCCACGCGCATGGTGATGCAACATCCCAATGCTGGGGAACCACTTCCTGATCTCCGCCAGGTCCGGGCGCATCGCCTTGTCGTCGCCTGCGAGGTCATCGATGACCCCCTGCCAGGCGCGGCTGTTCTCCATGTCGTCGTCGGCGAGGGTTTTCTTGACGGCGGAGTGGGGTTTGGTAGAAGGGTAACCGAGGGGACATGGGTGGACGGTGGACTGGAGGTGAGTGGAGAGTGGAGCGGTGGGTGGGTGGGCTTAAAGAGCAGAGAAGGAAACCAAAGAGGCGTGGGCCATTGGGCCACTAGCAACTACTAAATAGTTAGTTTAGTACCTGCCCTTAATCAAAGCACTACTACTTACCCCATTGGCATTGCCCATAAAGTTCAATACCACAGGTCCTGGGTTCGAGACCCAGGCAAAACTCTTTTTGTGTAATTTTTATTTTTTTCCTTAATCAAAATTTGGTACAGGCATAAAAATTCAGTCATAGAAAACAACAAATCTTTCCAAAAGAAGAAACACTAACAGTTAACTTCAATTTCTTGTCTACATTTACTTATCTGAACCCAATTTAGTTAACATTTGACAAAAAGTACAAATTACACAAATCCAGGAGGTGGTTCATGTTCATTTGACAGAAGGTACACATTCTAGGAAAGATACAAAGTCATTTTTTACAATGACACAAATTCAATCAAATTCATTCAGCATGCCCTTCAGCTTCCTTATCTTCTCCTTGGTGGCCTCTTTGTGTTTGAATAGGTCACCAATCATGTACTCAAGCTTCCTTTTCTCATGCTTCAAATCATCCCTCTCTTGAATCACTTGGTCCCTCTCCTACACTGCTTGGTCCCTCTCTTTCTCTGCTTTAACCCTGAAGACCTGATGAATGTTGGTTACTGACTTGTCTGTCATCTTTTTCTTCTTAAGTTCTTCCTTTAGATCAGTCAGAGCAAGTTGTGTGCTGCCTAATTGGCTCATTGCCTTCTCCTTCTTAGCCACCATCTTAGCAAAATCAAGCTTGAAATGCCTCAACTCATTCTCCATCTTCTTCTTCTCTTCAAGAACCTTCAAGTTTTCTTCAGCACTCACAACATTCTGTCTAAACCTCTATTTTTTCTCCTCTTCATACATGGTCCATATACTAGCTAGGCTCATCTTCAGAGCATCAGGCCACTCAGGGTCAATCCACTCAACATATCTGCATTTAGGTACCTCCTAACAATTTAGACCAAACAAAAAATTCAGTTAACTGCCAGTATTCAGTTCTGTGCATGATGATGAAACTTAAAACATACTACAAATGACTTCCTGTTTAACAGTGCCAAATGCAAAAAAAAATTACTAACCTTCTGTGCACAAGCTAGAAACCTTCTGCCACTATCAACAGATTCGAATGCCACATGCTTTTCACAGAAATATCCATGCCCACATCTAAAGCTAAGCAGATCTGTAGCCAAGCCACTCCATTCCTCACAGGAAATTGTGGCAGGTGGCTAAACAAAAGAGAGACATTTGGAATCAATTGAGAGACAAACCCTAGCTGAGAAATCCTAGACTGGGTGGGGAGCACACTAACCTTGCTGGTCACAGAGTAATCTTCAGAAGAACTGGGAAGATCATACTAGGACACCATTGTTACTGCTAGATGAAGATGATAAGGGGATCTGTTGGTTCTATTGGACAGAGGAGAGAAGGGATCTGGTGGTGCACGAAATTGAAGATGAAAGATGAGGAAGAAGAAGGGGATCTAGTGGTGGTGGTGGACTGGTGGTGGACCAAAGCTACATGTAGAGTGCAAGTTGCTGGGTGGGTGTTTGTAGCAGGTGCAAGTACATTCTTGCTTTTGAGTTCAGTTGTGTTGAGAAAGGGGACCTGGGCTGACATGAGTTACATTTAAGACAACAATTAGTTAACATAAGTTAGTTCAGTTATGACAACAATTAGTTAAGTGCATTTCTATCAGCAATTAGTTAACCCTAATTAGGTTAAGTGCATTTCTGTCAGAAATTAGTTATGCAAGCATTTCTGTCAGTAATTTGAAAGCAATGAGGTTAAGTTAAGTACAATTCTGACAGAATTTGAATTAGGTAAACTTCTGTCAGAATTAGTTTAACTACACTTCTGACATCAAATACATTTGTCAGTAATTTCAAAGCAATTAGGTCAATCAGACTTCATATTACTGACATATTATCCATTACAACAAGCATTACAACCAAGACTTCATACTGAGCAAACAAGAGATCTCTACGCTGGCATTTAGTATGCTCAGTTTAGAACAAGAGATCTCTTAGAACACCTACACCTACTCATTTAACAACACTTCACTTCTTCATAATTAAGGTGAAACACGTCACACAAAGAACTATAACAAAAGCCATCAGCAGCTTTAGCAACATCACAATCTCTCTGCCTAATCCTAAAAGCATATCAATTTGCTGCTTGGTAGCATACTTATTCTCACTGGAGTTGGCATAATTAGCTCTGCCTACACTGCCTCTTCCAGCCATGCCCTTCTAGTTGTGCCTCTGCCTGCCATTGACTCAGTCCTCTGCCTCTCAATCTTTTCCCTCATGTCCTCAACTACACCAATAGCATCTACAGCAGCATCACCAACTAGACACCTTGTTTCAACCAGATTCTCCACATATTCAAGCTCCCAGCGCCAGAAATAACAAGTGACCTGAGAACACAAAATTACAAAGTGACAATAAAGTTCGGAGTGCATGAATCAATGGCAGACTAGTTAACCAACTAGTTACGTCAGTAATTTTGCAAACAAATACATTCTAAACTACTGTATTA
The DNA here is from genome assembly GCF_002162155.2 of Triticum dicoccoides. Taxonomy (NCBI): domain Eukaryota; kingdom Viridiplantae; phylum Streptophyta; class Magnoliopsida; order Poales; family Poaceae; genus Triticum; species Triticum dicoccoides. Next base: position 131,319,696 of record NC_041386.1, on the reverse strand, counting down.
ATCAGAGCAATGACTAGTTAACCAACTAATTTGGCAACCAAGGACAATCTAAACTACTGGAGAGCACCTAAAGGCCAATTTAATGAGTGCTCTGCTTCAATACTACAGTGAGTTGACACGGCATGAATCAATTAGCAAGAAGCTAGGAACTGGCACTTTTAGTGTGGTTGACGCACTTGTAGAAGATCAATCCATCATGCTCATCGGTGCTAGACCGGTAGAACCTCACCTGCTCGCCGCAATCCGGGCACCCGATCAATGGTACAGCAAAGGAGCGACCATGCAATGCAGAGTGGATGGAGCTAGAAGATGACATGACGGCACGGACGGAGGAGGCGGAGCAGGGCGTCGGCAATGGCTGCGGCGGCGGAGGGCGTCGACGTCGGCAATGGCTATGGCGGCGGAGGGCCTCGACGTCGGCAATGGCTGCGACAACGGGGATGGGAGTTGGGCTAGGGTTTGGAGGAGAGGAAGAGGAGAGCGAGGGGATAAGCGAGCAGTCCGACCAGGTGCGCGGTCGGTCCGACCAGGTGCGACCAGGTACTTGCGATTTTGCAGAAACCACCCCGGACGGACTAGTATTGACCCAGGCACGACCGAGTGGTGGTCAAAGCCAAGCTGGCGGCCGCTGACTCGGCCAAGTCAGCGAATACGTAGACGAAATCATACATACGGACCAAAGTGAACCCTGTGCGCATGTACGTAGACCGTAGTTCGGGTATTTTGAAGTAGTGGTACTAAAGTGTCAACCGGCTTAAGTTTTATGACCTATAGTGATTTTTTTATTTCCAAAAGCATGAAACCCGACGATCGTACGGGTGGCTCGACAAACTCTCCTAACACGCTACAACATAAATTGCATACACATGGATCAACACATTACAAGGATGACACAACTAGTCTCCGCAAAAAAAAAAGATACCATAGCTAGGACACCTAGACAAAGAACATCATACACCACCAAAGGGCTTGTTTGGTTACAAGGCATTTTCATAGGTTGCGTGCGCTAAATGATGCGGACCCATAGGGTCTGGATCAATAAAACGGTGCAAAAAACTGGGTGCACATACTGTTTGGTTGCATGTATAGTGGTTAGTAGCTTTCATGGCCTCTTATTTGGTTGTGTCGGCTTCCGGCAAGTGTTGTGAGAGAAGGATGCAACTTGGCACGAAAAACAATTCTCATCCCATGGTCCACGTGAGGCTACATGAGTGAAAACGTCTGTTCCTACTCAGTCGTTCTAGCTCAGCCAAGCTATGTGCTACTTTAAGAAGCATATGAGACTTCACGTAAGCTTCAATTCAGGACGGTGCAAAGTAGAAGAATATTTTTGATGCAGCTTATCTACCACCGTGTAGGCAACCAAACACGCCAAAAATCCATAATGACAACCAAAACTATGATGGCAGGTCAATAGACTGAAGACCAACCATTAACCAGCCGCAGGCGCCTTCTCTATAGTGTCACTCTTCTTCATTTTTGACTAACTAGTAAATAACGTATCGTGTAGTGCACATTGATATCAGGTAGAAACTTGATTGTATGTTGGATATTACTCTATAGAAAATTAATTGCATGTTATATTAGGTAGGATATCACTTACACATTAATTACATGGATAGTTTATATTTCGTATATTATTAATTGCACATTAAACATGTTGAGCGCTTGACATTGGAGCAATATAGGTCGTTGGATTGACACTGTTTGATGGCTGGGATTTGTTAGATCTGGCCATTTGGTTCCTTTTATATTGGTATGTACCAGCAAAAGAGCCCGTCGTTGCAATGGGAGAGAAAATAACACACGCTCTTAATCCAATAACTATGACTCAACACCCTAATAGGTCCACATCCTTATTTTCACGTGGCATCACATTTGTATTACCAGCGGTGGTCTCGGTGCTCACACAATGAAAATGCTTTCAAATGTGCTCAGTCCTAAGGCCTCTCTCTCTTGGGCGCGCGCGCATGCACACTCGCTCTAAATAAGATGAGAAATATGTTGTTTTACCCACGAGGTTTTTAGAGGTGTGCATGCATGGTTATTGATGTTTTCTTTCCTCTCAATCTTGTTTTAATTGGTGTTTACTTGCAGTTCGGATCGCCGTCGGTACGAAAGAAAAATGAACTGTGCACTATAGATTAAGTTTTCACCAAAAAATATTCTAGAAATATTTAACAGCTAAAAATAACATCATATTAAGATTCTACACATTTTTCTAACCAAATTTCATATATTACATGTTAAAATCGGAGTTACGATTTAAATGATATTGATAATTTTGTTTCAGATAAACTGCGGATTGGTTAACCGGAAAGTCACGGGGTTTTCTGTTAAAATGACAAAAAATGATTCAGCTACCTTAAATATGGATGGCGGGTTGATTAACTGAAATATCAGGGGGTTTTCTGTGAAAATGAAAAAAACAGTTTGGTTGTGAATTAAATGTGTACTGTAGGTTAATTTAGAGAAAACAGAGAGGGCTTTTCTGTAAAATGACATGACAGTGAGCAGGCAGAAGCACCCTATGCTTTATTATTAGGTATAGATATAGATTATTGTGGAGCAAAAGCCCCATGGTTCTTTATTACTCACAAATTAGTAATTACCGCAAGTACAACCTATAGAAAAATGTACAAAAGCAAGAAAACATACCTCTATGAGTCTAGGTCCCAAGCATCCAAATTGGGATATACATGATATTTAACCCTATGGGCCAAAACGGAAATGTCATGTACAAACTTGCACTTCCAAGAAAATATGTAGGGCCCTTCCCTAGAAAAACCAGCCCATTATGAATATAATCCAAATGTTCCAAGCAAAAACCAGGATCACTTCAATGAAAACAATGGTGTCCAAAATCCTTTCTAGCAGCCATGATGCAATCTCATGTAGAAGACCCAAAACGCTATGATATCTACAAATATTCCAAATACAGATACTAAAAATGCAGGAGAAGAATAGATGATCTCTATCTTCATGAGTTAGTAGAGGCCATAGAACGCAATGGTTTTGATCCTTCACTAGTAGAAAACAGGGCTTTGGTCTAGGCCGGGTCAGCCCATTAGTCCCGGTTCAGTCTAGAACCGGGACCAATGCGGGCATTGGTCCCGGTTCATGAGCCCAGGGGGCCGGCCGGGCCACGTGGGCCATTGGTCCCGGTTCATCTGGACCTTTTGGTCCGGTTGGTGGGATGAACCGGGACCAATGGGCCTCGCTCCTGGCCCACCACCATTGGTCCAGGTTGGTGGCTTGAACCGGGACCAAAGGCTCCCTTTAGTCCCGGCTCATGTCACCAACCGGGACCAATGAGGTGCCTATATATACCCCCTCGTGCAAGAGCAGAGCACATTGCTCTGTTTTTTCTGGCCGAGGGGGAGAGGGCTTTGTGGTGCTCTAGCTCACCTCCTATGCACATGAGGTGTTCGATGGAATGCCCGAGCCACACTACTTAAGCTTTCTCCTCTCGAAGCTTGACCTCCAAGCTCCATTTTCCTCGAGATTTGTCTAGAGTTAGCGGTCCGTCATGCCCCGTCCCCGTCTTCACCGCCGTCGATCACCCACGCCGATCTCATCACGGACACCACCGTGGTGAGCCTCTTGTTCTTATCTTCTTTCTGAAAGGAAAAATATTCTTACTTGTATGTTTAGATAGATAATTGTATCATTTTCTTACATTTATTATTGCATCTTATATAGTGCGATGGTTTTGGTATCCGCCCCCGTCGGCCCTCGTCCTGTCTATGATTCGGATGTGGTATGTATATTATCTTTATAACTATTGGTTCATTTATTGTTTATGAAAATTATGCCGACCAACATGACATAGATTTTATTTATCTAGGATGTATGAATCGGAAATGCCAACCGACCCTATTGTCGAGAGGTTAAATTTAGTTGAAGAAGAAAACAATTTGTTGAAGGAAAAAATAAAAAAAATTGAGAAGGAGAAGATGATATTGGAGTTGCATGTTGCGGATGTCGTCGATGATCACAAGATCAAGATGGATGCAATGCACTTGAAGATTAGAAAGATTAGAAAATATGCTATTCATACCGAGGCTTGATATCATTATGCCGTTGGATCAATTGTTACCTTGGTTGCGGTTATGATCGCATTTGTTTTTGCATTGAAATGTTTTACATAGTTTCGATGTATGGTTTAATTAATTAGATTCTCTGGAGAGCTATATGTTGTTAGATGAGAACTATGTATGCACTTTGGTTTTAATTTGATGATGAACTTCTATTAATTTGGACACTTAATTATATATAATGCACGCAGATGAACCGGCAATGGATGTACGGTGATAGACACACCCGCGAGTACATTAAGGGCGTGCATGAGTTTCTCGATGCGGCTGAGGCAAACAAGCAGAATGGTTTTATGTGTTGTCCATGCACTGAATGTGGGAATACGAGGTCTTACTCTAACCGGAAAATCCTTCACTCCCACCTGCTTTACAAGGGTTTCATGCCACACTATAATGTTTGGACGAGGCACGGAGAAATAGGGGTTATGATGGAAGACGGCGAAGAAGAAGACTACGATGACAACTATGTGCCCCCTGAATACGGTGATGCTGCAATGGGGGGAGCTGGTGAAGATCAAGAGGAACCAGTCGATGTGCCCAATGATGCTGCAACAGGTGAAGCTGCTGAAGATCAAGAGGAACCAGACGATGTGCCCGATGATGATGATCTCCGCTGGGTCATTGTCGATGCAAGGACGCAATGCATTAGTCAAAAGGAGAAGCTGAAGTTTGATCGCATGTTAGAGGATCACAAAAAAGGGTTATACCCCAATTGCGAAGATGGCAACACAAAGCTCGGTACCGTACTGGAATTGCTGCAGTGGAAGGCAGAGAATGCTGTGGCTGACAAAGGATTTGAGAAGCTACTGAAAATATTGAAGAAGAAGCTTCCAAAGGATAACGAATTGCCCGACAGTACATACGCAGCAAAGAAGGTCGTATGCCCTCTAGGATTGGAGGTGGAGAAGATACATGCATGCCCTAATGACTGCATCCTCTACCGCGGTGCATACAAGGATCTGAACGCATGCCCGGTATGCGGTGCATTGCGGTATAAGATCAGACGAGATGACCTTGGTGATGTTGATGGCGAGCCCCCCAGGAAGAGGGTTCCTGTGAAGGTGATGTGGTATGCTCCTATAATACCCCGGTTTAAACGTCTGTTCAAAAACGAAGAGCATGCCAAGTTGATGCGATGGCACAGTGAGAACCGAAAGAAAGATGGGAAGTTGAGAGCACCCGCTGACGGGTCGCAGTGGAGAAAAATCGAGAGAAAGTACTGGGATGAGTTTGCAAAGGACCCAAGAAATGTATGGTTTGCTTTAAGCGCGGATGGCATTAATCCTTTCGGGGAGCAGAGCAGCAATCACAGCACCTGGCCTGTGACTCTATGTATGTATAACCTTCCTCCTTGGATGTGCATGAAGCGGAAGTTCATTATGATGCTAGTTCTCATCCAGGGCCCTAAGCAACCCGGCAACGAAATTGATGTGTACCTAAGGCCATTAGTTGAAGAACTTTTACAACTGTGGAATGAAAATGGTGTACGTACGTGGGATGAGCACAGACAGGAGGAATTTAACCTTAAGGTGTTGCTGTTCGTGACCATCAATGATTGGCCTGTTCTCAGTAACCTTTCAGGACAGACAAACAAAGGATACCACGCATGCACGCACTGTTTAGATGACACTGAAAGTATATACCTGGAAAAATGCAGGAAGAATGTGTACCTGGGCCATCGTCGATTTCTTCCGACCAACCATCAATGTCGAAAGAAAGGCAAGCATTTCAAAGGCGAGGCAGATCACCGGAAGAAGCCCGCCATGCGCACCGGTGATCACGTGCTTGCTATGGTCAATGATTTACACTACGTAATCTTTGGAAAGGGTCCCGGTGGACTAGCTGTTCCGAATGACGCTGAGGGACATGCACCCATGTGGAAGAAGAAATCTATATTTTGGGACCTACCCTACTGGAAAGACCTAGAGGTCCGCTCCTCAATCGACGTGATGCACGTGACGAAGAACCTTTGCGTGAACCTGCTAGGCTTCTTGGGCGTGTATGGGAAGACAAAAGATACACCTGAGGCATGGGAGGACCTGCAAGGTTTGCACGAAAAAGACGGCATGCCTCCGAAGCAGTATAAAGGTCCTGCCAGCTACGCTCTTACGAAAGAAGAGAAAGAAATCTTCTTTGAATGCCTGCTCAGTATGAAGGTCACGACTGGCTTCTCGTCGAATATAAAGGGAATGATAAATATGCCAGAGAAAAAGTTTCAGAACCTAAAGTCTCATGACTGCCACGTGATTATGACGCAACTGCTTCTGGTTGCATTGAGGGGGCTTCTACCGGAAAACGTCCGATTAGCCATTGTGAAGCTATGTGCATTCCTCAATGCAATCTCTTAGAAGGCGATCGATCCAGAAATCGTACCAAGGCTAAGGAGTGATGTTGCACGATGTCTTGTCAGTTTCGAGCTGGTGTTCCCACCATCCTTCTTCAATATCATGACACACGTCCTAGTTCATCTAGTCGACAAGATTGCCATCCTAGGGCCCGTATTTCTACACAATATGTTCCCCTTTGAGAGGTTCATGGGAGTCCTAAAGAAATATGTCCGTAATCGCGCTAGGCCAGAAGGAAGCATCTCCATGGGCCATCAAACAGAGGATGTTATCGGGTTTTGTGTTGACTTCATTCCTGGCCTTAACAAGATAGGTCTCCCTAAATCGCGGTATGAGGGGAGACTGACTGGAAAAGGCACTCTTGGAAGAGACTCAATAATATGCAGGGACGGATATTCTTGGTCTCAAGCACACTACATAGTTCTATAGAACTCTACCTTGGTGACCCTGTATGTCGATGAACACAAGAACAGTCTGCGCTCCAAACACCCGGAGCAGTGCGACGACTGGATTACATGTGAACACATCAGGACTTTCAGCAGTTGGTTGGAAACACGTCTTAGAGGTGACAACACTGTTTGTGATGAGTTGTACTTGTTGTCCAGGGGACCATCTTTGACTGTATTGACTTACAAAGGATACGAGATAAATGGGAATACATTTTACACGATCGCCCAAGATCAAAAGAGCACCAACCAAAACAGCGGTGTTTGCTTTGATGCAGCAACCAAGAGCGGAAATGATACATATTATGGTTACATAGTGGACATATGGGAACTTGACTATGGACCTGATTTTAAGGTCCCTTTGTTTAAGTGCAAATGGGTCAATCTGTTAGGCGGCGGGGTACAGGTAGACCCACAGTACGGAATGACAACAGTGGATCTGAAAAATCTTGGGTACACTGACGAACCGTTCGTCCTAGCCAATGATGTGCCACATGTTATCTATGTGAAGGACATGTCTACCAAACCGAGAAAAAGAAAATATAAGGAAGCAAATACATCATACGATGAGCCAAAGCGCCACATAGTTCTTTCAGGAAAAAGGGACATCCTGGGAGTGGACGACAAGACAGACATGTCTGAAGATTATGAAAAGTTTCATGAAATTCCTCCCTTCAATGTCAAGGCTGACCCAAGCATCCTGATAAACAATGAAGATTATCCATGGTTACGGCGCAATAGGCAAATGACACAAGCAAAGAAAAACTGAAGACTTTCTACCGCAACTATTATGATGATACCATGCCTAATTTGTAACACACGAGTATGCTATGCCAACTTTTTCAGAGTTCATTTGAAAACTATGAATTTAGGTCGAATTTTCTCTATAGGTGCATCTATGTTCAAATTTTAACTATTCAAATTTGAAAACTAATGGCACTAACAGAAAGTTTATATTTTTTCTAAAACTAATGACACTAACAGAAAGTTTATAATTTTGCTGACCTAAAAGCAAAAAGAATTAAAAAATAAAGCAAAAAACAAAAGAAAATAAATAATACAGAAAACAAAACAAAAAACTGGAAACAAAAATAAAAATAGCAACAATAAGTATTTTGTTGTAAGTAGAAACAAAATAAAATAAATAAAGCAACAAAGAAAACAAAAAAACTAAAAAGTGTTTTCAAATTTGAAAACTGATGGCACTAACAGAAAGTTTATAATTTTTCTAAAACTAAAAGCAAAAAGAATTAAAAAATAAAGCAAAAAACAAAAGGAAATAAATAATGCACAAAACAAAACAAAAAAACTGGAAAAAATAGGGCTCACCCCTATAATATTTGTTATGACTAACTAAAATTACCAAATTGAGTATAATGATAAAACACAGTAATATTAAATAGCAGGAAAAAGATTGACTCAAAAATCAATTTTTATAGTAAAGTTATTCATAAACTAGTGATTCACACAAATTTTAAAAAAAAATCAAATTTAAACTATTCAAATTTTAAAACTAATGGCACTAACAGAAAGTTTATAATTTTTGTGGCCTAAAATAAAAAAGAAATCACTAGAAAACTATAAGTATTTAGTTCTAAGTAGAAACAAAAAAAACAAAAATACAAAAAAAGTGCCACCTACTGGGCCCCCACGGTCTGAATATGACTAGAAACCCTACCATGGGCCAGGATTCAGGCCCGCTGGAGGCCCAGTAGGCCCACAGGCACAGATTGCAGTGTTAGGCTCGAAAGCCTGCTTTAGAGAGGAGCTCGAGAGAGAAGGCGCACTGCAGCTTATAAACAGGTGCACCTCCCTCTCAACTAGCGAGGTGGGACTAAATATTTGGGTTCGGGGCAGCACAGGCCTTTGGTCCCGGTTGGTGGCACCAACCGGGGCTAAAGGGCGGCATTAGTCCCGGTTTGTAGCCCGCTGCTTCCCGCCCTTTGGGCTGCTGAAAAGAGGCCTTTGGTCCCGGTTGGTGGCACCAACCGGGACTAAAGGGGTGCATTAGTCCCGGTTGGTTTCACGAACCGGGACCAATGCTCTTGCTATATATACAACACTTGTCAAAAATTTCATTCAGTTCCTCATTCTCCCCGCTGCCGACGCCGCCCTCTGCCCCGACGCCCTACTCCTCGTCGTCGTTGCCCGCGCACGTCGTCGCAGCCCCCGTCGTCGCCCGCGCCCCGCGCCGCCCCGACGTCGTCGCTGCCCCCGCTGTCGCCCGCGCCCCGCGCTGCCCCGAGCCCGCCGTCCTCGTCGCCCCTGCCTCGTCGCCGCCAGGCGCTGCCCC
>NC_041386.1:131303415-131309911 GCF_002162155.2 Triticum dicoccoides | reverse complement strand
CGCCCCGAGCCCGCCGTCCTCATCGCCCCTGCCCCGTCACCGCCAGGCGCTGCCCCGATGCCGCCCGCCGCCCTCCCCCGCCAACGCCGTGGTCGTCGCCGACGCCATCGCCGCCACCGCCATCGCCCTCGCCGGCCGCCCCCGTTGTGAGCCGCAGCCGTCGAGGCTCTGTTCATAGCATTTTTTATATATATGTTTTTTCATATATGTATTAATTTTTTTGTTTATAGCTATATGATGAATGGATGTGGCTATATATGTATGTATGAATATAATGTTCATAGCATTTTTTGTTTATATATGTTTTTTCATATATGTATTAATTTTTTATTTAGTTTGTTAGTAGATATCGATTTTAGGTTAGTGCATTTTAATTAGGTTAGTGTAGAGGAAAAAGTAAAATAAGGAAAAGGAAGAAAAGAGGAAGAAGGAAGAAGGAAGAAGAAGAAGTAGAAAAGGAAGGAGTGGAAAAAGGAAAATAAGAAGAGGAAGACTTCTTTTTTTCTTTGATCTTCTCCTCTGTTTTGTTCATGGATATATGCTAAAGAAAACGAGGGGGGTGATAGATGATGATGAGGGGTCGAGAGTGGGACGAGAGGTCGAGAGGTGTCGAGGGGAGAAAAAAAATGTTATCAGGGACGAGGGTCGTCGAGGGGTCAAGAGAGGGACGAGGGGTCGAGAGAACTAAATAAGAAGAAGAAGAGGAGAGGAAGAAGAGGAGAAATAAATAAGAAGAATAAAAAAGAAGAAAAAGAAGAGGAGAAGAAGAAAGGAATAGTGGAGAAGAACAGAAAATATAATATATTCTATTTTTTCTTCTTCTCCACTATTCCTTTCTTCTTCTCCTCTTTTTTTTATTCTTTTTTTTCTTTGATCTTCTCCTCTAGCTATTCCTTTCTTCTTCTTCTTCTTCTTCTTCTTCTTCTTCTTCTTCTTCTTCTTCTTCTTCTTCTTCTTCTTCTTCTTCTTCTTCTTCTTCTTCTTCTTCTTCTTCTTCTTCTTCTTCTTCTTCTTCTTCTTCTATTTCTTCTTTTTCTTCTTAATTTTTATCGGGAACGAGGGTGTCGAGGATCGCCGAGGGGTTGAGGGTCGGGAACTAGGGTAGAGGGTGGAGGGTCGTTAAGGGGTCAAGGGTCGAGGGTTTCAGGGTCGAGGGTTCGATGGTTCTATAGGGTCGAGGGTCGAGGGTTCCAGGGTCGTCTAGGGGTCGAGGGTTCCAGGGTCGTCGAGGGTTCGAGGGGTCGAGGATCGCCGAGGGGTCGAGAGAGGTTTCCTAGTGTCAAAGTATTGAAGAAATCCATGGCTTCATCATTAGCCGGAAGTAACCAGGGCATGACGAAGTCCTCCAAAATTATTTTGGAATGGTGTCCCGGATAGGATAATTTGCCTTTTTGTATGAATTTCAGCAAAGGCCTTCCAAATAACGATATTTGGAAGGTTCTTGCTGAACTTTGTACCAAAAAGTGAATTATCCTATCTAGGACTCCGTTCCAAAATAACTTTGGAGAGATTCGTACCATCATGCACATGTTACTTTCGCCTAATGATGAAGACATGGTTCTGTTGAATCCTTTGACACTACGCAACCTCCCGACCCCTTGGCGATCCTCTTGAACATGAGAGGAAGAAGAGGATCGCTGAGGGGTCGAGGGTTCCAGGGTCGTCGAGGGTTCGAGGGGTCGAGGATCGCCAAGGGGTCGAGAGAGGTTTCCTAGTGTCAAAGTATTGAAGAAATCCATGGCTTCATCATTAGACAGAAGTAACCAGGGCATGACGAAGTCCTCCAAAATTATTTTGGAATGGTGTCCCGGATAGGATAATTTGCCTTCTTGTATGAATTTCAGCAAAGGCCTTCCAAATAACGATATTTGGAAGGCTCTTGCTGAACTTTGTACCAAAAAGCGAATTATCCTATCTAGGACTCCATTCCAAAATAACTTTGGAGAGCTTCGTACCATCATGCACATGTTACTTTCGCCTAATGATGAAGACATGGTTTTGTTGAATCCTTTGACACTAGGCAACCTCCCGACCCCTCGGCGATGCTCTCGAACATGAGAGGAAGAAGAGGATAAAAAAAGAAGAGGAAGAAGAAAAAAAGAGGAGAAGAAAGAATAGAGGAGTTTTTCTCCTCTATTCTTTCTTCTCCTCTTTTTTTCTTCTTCTTCCTCTTTTTTTATCGGGAACGAGGGTCGTCGAGGGACATAGATGTAGTGTCGTCGTTGTCGATATATACCCCCTCCCGATAGCTTACTATGATTAGGTAGCTAGTTCTACGTTTGGCACTAATATATCCATCTGTCATGTTTGAATAATAATTGCCATGTTGTAAATATTTGTAGAAACTATGGACACCGCCCTAGATGAAGCAAAAGAAGCATTGTTGAGGGACATAATCTCAGAAGGAAGTGATGCCGTCTCGTTGTTTCTCAATGACACCGATGGTCTGGAAGGAGAGGGTGAACAAGATGGCTACGGTGACCTAATGCCGGTGCAAGAAGAAGAACATGAGGACGGCTCCGGTGACCCAATGCCGATGCAAGAAGGAGACCGTGATGATGGCTCCGGCGACCGAACCGAGTCTGGCCAGGTATATATATTAGTTAAGCCTGTGTTGACTAGCTGATTGATGCATTCATTGTTTTGGTATGTACACATATTAATTAAGTCTTTGTTCTTTTTTCTAGCCCTCCGGATCGAGCACAACTTCGGTAAAGAGACGAGGCCTGAAGAAAAAGCTGAGCTCGGATGAAAAGTTTGAGATCATAGCAATCGCGCCCGACGGCCAACCGATTGAACCCCTCTAGACAAAGAGCGCATCTGTTGCTTAGTGTGGGGTTCTGGTTAGGGACAAAATCCCGATAAGCATCCAGCAATGGTTTAAGCCGGCTACAGAAGACCCTGAGGTGTCTTATGTCAATGATATGCAGAAAAATGATCTTTGGACTGAGCTGAAGTCAAATTTCACCCTACCGCCAGAGGATAATCCAGAGAACCCAGTTAAAGAGCGATTAATCAAGTCTTTTGCTCTTAAGAGGATGGCAGAACTATTTAGGAGGTGGAAGAAAGAGCTGAATAAGTTTGTCGAAAATAATGAGACACCAGAATTCAAGGGCAGATATGAGAAGATCAGAGATCACTGGCCCGCATTTGTGGCCCACAAGACATCGGAAAAGAGTAAGAAGATGTCGACGACAAACAAGCAAAATGCTGCGAAGAAGATGCTTCACCATCACACGGGGTCAGGTGGCTACCTCGTAGCCCGTCCTAAGTGGGCCAAGACTGAGAATGATCTGGTTGATAATGGGATCGAACCAGAGACAATTAGCTGGCCAGACCGTTGCCGGACTTGGTTCTTCGGGACTGGCGGAACCTTGGACCCTGTAACAGGGAAGTGCATTTGGACGAACGATCAAATGGACATACCAGTCAGGAAGCTTAAGCAGTATATCGAAGCAGCGCAGCAAGGGAAGTTCTTTCCAGACAGAGAGAACGACGAGCTCACAATGGCCGTCGGGAATCCTGAGCACCCTGGACGGACACAAGGCACGCCAGGCTCCATTCCGTGGAAGGTTGGGTTTCTGGACGCAGGCGTTACAAATCCCATGAGAGGAGGAAAAAAGTGCAGCAGACCCAAATGCAGGCGCTGCAAGCAAGGGTAGACGCGATAGAGGAACGAGAAGCAAATCGCAGCAAACTTACTGCCGAAGCCTCCCCCGAAGATACCCCGCCATCTCAGCGCAGAAGCACCGTGGCTTCCACCGAGCTGCTTCAGCCGGAGCATGCCTTGATGGCTCCTGCCAGCTATCCCGTGGATGCTATCACGAAGTCTCAAAATTGCCACCTTATGACGCAATGGATGAATTTGAAGGTCAAGGCGGCTGTTGGCTCTGTTTATCCTACTGAACCCAGCGCAACTTTTCATTGCCGGCCGATTCCAGAAGGATATGCTAGGGTGATGGTGGATGAAATAACAGAGGGATTTGAGGACCTCCAGCTTGACCACCCTACCGTTGAAGGGGAGACTCGGCTGGGGTCTGCTCTGAAGACTCCGTGCCTATGGCGGAAGGAGCTCATCAACCTTCCGAACTGGACGCCTCCGCCTCCTCCTCCTCCTCCGGCGAGTCAGGGCACTCCGCCTCCTCCACCGCCTCCTCCTCCGGCGAGTGACGATCAGGGCCCTCGGCCGGCTCCTTCTTCGGCGCGTGGCGGCACTCCGCCTCCTTCTCTGCCTGCGCCGACGCACCCAAGCAGCCAGCCTCCTCCTTCTCCGCCTCGTCAGCAAGGGCGGAAGAGACCTACCGCCGCTCCAGCTGCTCCGGCGCGTCGTAGTCCTTCTCCTCCGCCTCGTAAGCAAGTAAAGAAGACAACCGCTCCGTCTTCTCGGTCGGCGTCTAGCAGTACAACCAGAGGCGAGAGGACATATAGATTCGGTCCTTCTCTGAAGACTCCAGAGAAGTTACCATATGAGAGGACCCCGGAGGAGAACGCCGAGATCGCGCGAACCGAAGTGGGTGACTGGTTTCAAGGGTTGAGAGCAAAGAGACATCCACCTCCGGAGAAGGTAGATCCGGTGAAAGTGAAGCGCACTCTGGCTGCCCTGGCAAAACCACCCAATTCTCCGCCGAAAGGCAACTATGAGCGCATTATTGCAAAGACATGGGCCGAAGTGGAGTGGTCGGGAAGTACAGTCAGTGATCAAAGGCTGAAAGAACGACGAGCAGCTGGGAAACAAATTGCCCAGCTCGGCGAACAAGCCAAGCAATCGTGCCCCCCCCTCAAGGTGCCTAGCGACATCGTCGATCCGAGGATGGTGCCCGGTTATGGCAATGTTGACGATTACCTGCCCGACGATGTACATTATGATACCATGGAGGTGGAGATACACAGATACGAGTACGGGAAGCCTCTCGTAAAAGATGAAAAATCTTTAACAACGATGATGCGAAGATTACATGATTGGTACTTGAAAATCTGCAGAGAGTCTAGGGGAGGAGTACTTTGTATGCGAGAGTTAAACCGAAGCATGACCTCGTTGGAATTGAACTGTTGCCTATTCCATTTGAGGAGTTCTATCAGTTTTTCAATCAATTGGCCCTCGATAAAACAACGATCACCTGCTACTGTCTATAAGTACTACTACTTCTGTCATTAAGTCTCTCTATATAGCTCATCTCTTTCATTGCATGTATTTATAATTATCCTCACTATATTATGCAGAATGAAGATCGTCGAATTGAAGAAAAGACAAATCGGTGATATTGGGTTCGTTAACACATATCTCATAGATGCAATTGAGGTTCAACATCGTCCCGGAGATACCGAGGCCAACTTGCTACGATCATTCAAAAAAAATGAAAACAAAGATATAATACTCTTTCCTTACAACTTCAAGTGAGTGTTACTGTCTTGTGCATATTCGGTTTCCCTTATATATTAGTCCAGGTTATAGTAATGTAATTGATGAGTTATGCATGCGTGTGTAGTTTCCACTATATTCTCCTAGAGATTAGGCTTGAGCAGGGAGTAGTAACCGTCTTGGACTCTAAACGAAAAGATCCCCAGGAGTATGCGGACATGACTGAAATCCTCAAGAAGTAAGTTAAATTGATCATTATCCACCATATCAGCAACTTTGTTCATTTCCTGATATCAAGTAATTGTTTTCTTTGTCCGGCAGGGTTTGGAGAAAATTCACCAGAACAGTTACGGGACTGCCGAAGGAGCTGGAATTTAGACACCCGAAAGTAAGTACTATAGTAGCATGTTCCGCGCATCTCCTAGTGATTCAAGCGCTAGTTTCATCAATACCATTTAGCATTCTTGCTTATCAGTTTGATTGACCTCTATTTCTTGTAAAGTGGTTGTGGCAGGAAAAAGGGAATGATTTCTGTGGATACTACGTCTGCGAGTCCATCCGCCACACGACCTGTGAGCGGGGCGGGTACTCTGACGAACAATATGAAGTACGTAAATAACAACATTCAAAATTTTATTTTATTACCATCATTTGTATTGAGTTTCATTCATTCATATATATATATATGTATTGACCCCCTTCTTCAAATTAGATGTTTCGGAAGCGGGATGAACTCCTATCACCAGCTCGCATGCGAGCAATTCAAGAGGAATTGGCGGCATTCTTTCTTAACCAAGTGATCACTGAAGACGGAGAATACTATGTGGACCATGAGTCCGTATGATTATATTTGTAAGAGATAATTATTGTATATATGTAGTTGGTAGTGTCGGATAGATATACGAGAACTTGTTGTTCAACCAATCTCTCGGAGAAGGAGAGGTGGTCGATATCACTTCTCTCTGTATGCATATATGTTCATGACGATCTTCTGTTTCCTTCGTTTGCTTACTAGCTAACTAGCGTGTCTAGTCCTCTCTATACGTATGTATAGTACGTAGCGTTGACCAAGCACGGACGTAAGAGAGGACACTTCTCTCTATTAATTATAGCTAGCTAACACAATATATGAAACAC
>NC_041386.1:131224971-131303057 GCF_002162155.2 Triticum dicoccoides | reverse complement strand
TTCAAAAAAAAACAAAAACCCCAGCCACAGAAATGCTGACGCGTGGATGCCTATTGGTCCCGGTTGGTGCCACCAACCGGGACCAAAGGGTCTCCTGCCTGGGCTCTGCGCACTGCCCACGTGGAGGCCCATCATTCCCGGTTCTGGATTGAACCGGGACTAAAGGTATAGGGCATTAGTACCGACACTTTAGTCCCGGTTCAGGAACCGGGACTAAAGGCCCTTACGAACCGAGACTATAGGCCCTTTTTCTACCAGTGCTTCATTGTCCTTCAATGCCTACACGGCAACATTTCTCATGTGTTAAGCCTGTCATTGACTAGGAGCCACCAAAAACCTTATTTTCATTGTGCATTTGCTCATCCAAATCCACTTGCAAGGATCATCAATTGGTAAATGACTACGCATGAGATGGTAAAAACTCTTGGCTGAATAAAAACCATTCTTAGCTAGCTAGGACCACACATTAGGAAATTTTATCTCTTTATAGAGAGGTCAAACTATTCTGTAGATACTGGAAATCCTACATGGCCTCTGAAGGAAATATGCCCTAGAGGCAATAATAAAGTTGTTATTTAAATTTCCTTATATCATGATAAATGTTCATTATTCATGCTAGAATTGTATAACCGAAAACTTCGTACATGTGTGAATACATAGACAAACAGAGTGTCACTAGTATGCCTCTACTTGACTAGCTAGCCATGGACAAAGAGTTGTCATTTGATGAACGGGATCACATCATTAAAGAATGATGTGATTGACTTGACCCATCCATTAGCTTAGCATGGTGATTGTTTAGTTTACTACTATTACTTTCTCCATAACTTATCCATGTTCCTATGACCATGAGATTATGCAACTCCCGAAAACCGGAGGAACACTTAGTGTGGTATCAAGCGTCACAACGTAACTGGGTGGCTATAAAGATGCTCTACAGGTGTCTTTGATGGTGTTTGTTGAGTTGGCATAGATTGAGATTAGGATTTGTCACTTCGTGTACCGGAGAGGTATATCTGGGCCCTCTCGGTAATGCACATCACTATAAGCCTTGCAAGAAATGTGACTAATGAGTTAGTTACGGGATGTAGCATTACAAAACGAGTAAAGAGACCTGCCGGTAACGAGATTGAACTAGGTATGATGATACCGACGATCGAATCTTGGGCAAGTAACATAGTGATGACAAAGGGAACAACGTATGTTGTTATGTGGTTTGACCGATAAAGATCTTTGTAGAATATGTAGGAACCAAGACGAGCATCCAGGTTCCGCTATTGGTTATTGACCGGAGATGAGTCTCGGTCATGTCTACATAGTTCTTGAACACGTAGGGTCCGCACGCTTAACGTTCGGTGATGATTGGTATTATGAGTTTATGTGTTTTGATGTACCGAAGGTAGTTTGGAGTCCCTGATGTGATCACAGGCATGATGAGGAGTCTCGAAATGGCCGAGACATAAAGATCAATATATTGGAAGCCTATGTTTGGACATCGGAATGGTTCCGGGTGAAATCGGGAATATACCGGAGTACCGAGAGGTTACCAGAACCCCCCGGGAAGTATATGGGCCTGATTGGGCCATAGTGGGAGAGAGGAGAAGGGAGTCTCGGAGGGGGCACCCCCCAAGCCGAATCCAAATTGGGTGGGGGGCCGCCCCCCTTTCCTTCTTCCTCTCCTAGTCCAACTAGGGATGGGGGGAATCCTACTCCCGGTGAGAGTAGGACTCCTCCAGGGCGCACCATACAGGGCCGGCCCTCCCCCTCCTCCACTCCTTTATATACGGGGGAGGGGGCACCCCATAGACACACAAGTTGACAATCTCTTAGCCGTGTGCGGTGCCCGCTCCACCATAATCCACCTTAGTCATATCATAGCGGTGCTTAGGCAAAGCCCTGTTCTGGTAGCTTCGTCATCACCGTCATCACGCCGTCATGATGACGAAACTCTCCCTTGATACTCAGCTGGATCTAGATTTCGTGGGACGTCACCGAGATGAACGTGTGCAGATCGTGGAGGTGCCGTAGCTTCGGTGCTAGGATCGGTCGGATCATGAAGACGTTCGACTACATCAACCGCGTTGTCATAATACTTCCGCTTACGGTCTATGAGCTTACATGGACAACACTCTTCCCCTCTCGTTGCTATGCATCACCATGATAGATCTTGCGTTTGCGTAGGATTTTTTTTGAAATTACTGCGTTCCCCAAAAGTGGCATCTGAGCCAGGTCTATGCGTAGATGTTATATGCACGAGTAGAACACAAAGGAGTTGTGGGCGTAGGTATATACATATTGCTTGCCGTCACTAGTTGATTCTTGATTCAACGGTATTGTTGGATGAAGCGGCCCAGACTGACATTACGTGTACGCTTATGCTTATGCGAGACTGGTTCTACCAACGTGCTTCGCACACAGGTGGCTAGTGGGTGTCTATTGCTCCAGATTTAGTTGAATCGGATTCAATGAATAGGGTTCTTTCTGAAGATCAAAAAGAAATCACTATACCGCATTGTGGTTTTTGATGCGTAGGTAAGAACGGTTCTTGCTCAGCCCGTAGCAGCCACGTAAAACTGGCAACAACAAAGTAGAGGACGTCTAACTTGTTTTTGTAGGGCATGTTGTGATGTGATATGGTCAAGACATGATGCTAAATTTTATTGTATGAGACGATCATGTTTCGTAGCGGAGTTATCGGCAACTAGCAGGAGCCATATGGTTGTCGCTTTATTGTATGAAATGCAATCGCCATGTAATTGCTTTACTTTATCACTAAGCGGTAGCGATAGTCGTAGAATCAATAGTTGGCGTGTAACTCCACGAGACTGTTGCGCCTAGTGTCTTCCAGTTATTCGTTGTTGTTGCCTTGTCATTTGCTTGTGTGTCGCATCTTTGCCACGTCATCATCCGCATTGCATCAGCATGTTTTCAAAACTTGCATCAGTTCGGGTCTCCTAGTTCTTTTCGTCATCTGTTCTGAGCCCGTCCACACTTGCACGCGCCCGCGGCACGTCCGAAATGTTATTTTATAAGTGGCCCAAAAATGTTCTCGGAATGGGATGAAAGTTGGCGTGCGGTGTTGTTTTGTTATCAATAGGCCGCCTGTCAAGTTTCATCGCATTCGGAGCTCGTTTGATAGCCCAACCGTTAAACTATAGCGACATTATAGCCGGTCAAACATCAGAGGTTTTCGGTCTCCGAAAACAGACGCCGGGCCTCCCTCTCTCTTCTCTCGTCTCAGCCCGAGGCCTTCTGCACAGCCCACAAGCTCCAACCTACCCCTCCTCGCATCCGGTGCCGTCGGATCGCGATCGGAGGCTCTGAAAATCTTCTAGAACCCCAACCCTAGCCATTTTTTGCTATAAAAGGGAACCCCCTTCCAAATCTGGGCATTCCTTCCCCTCCTCGTTTTCTGCGCCCCCAAATCATCAGCCGCCGCCGCCTTCCTCGTTTTCAGCACCAGCATGCTCCCCCGCCACCACATGTCGCCGCCAGCACCACCCAGCGCCGCCGCCACGTCAGCAGCGTCGCCGCGCATAGCCAACCCCTACGCACCACGTCGCCCCTGCCTCCCTCCACCTCCCGCACGGTCCCGCCGGAGACCATCCGCGGCCCGCCCAGGGCCGATCTGGGCCTGAGACGCCCGCACCGCACTGCCGTCTTCGATCCGGATCGGGAGGAGCCTGATCCCGAGCTCCTCGCGCCGCCCGACCTTCTCCTCCCCGCCCGCCGGCGACCTAGGCCACCGGAGCACGTCAGGGCTCGCCGGAGTGCCACTGGGGATGACCGCCTCCTCCCAGGTCACTCGCACCTCGTTCCCCATGCTCCCTTTCTTCCCGCTCTCCCCCCACCCAATCTTGTCACCTCTCTTTGCCCGTGGCCAGGTATCACCACCGGAGTGCCGCACCTCGCCGTCCCATCGCCGGCCAGCCTCGTCGTTGCTGAAACGGGACGGCCTCAGCAGCATGGGACGCTACCGTCGATCGCTACCTCTCAGCGGCGCCAGTTGCCGTCCTCCCGCGCCCCGCCTGTCGATCGCGCGATGACATGATACATGTGAAGAACATTTTGTGCTACCTTGAAGACTTCAACAACGGTGTCCCGGAGGATGATAATGACGGCGCGACACGCCACCTCCGCCGCCGCCGGAAATAGTTTTTTGGGGGATTAATACTGTATCTCGAATTCTCGATTGTATGAATATAAATTCGCAGTGTGACTGAATGAAAGATATGGTTTGAATGAACTTATGTTTTTCTCTCTTAATGTACATGCCTTTCAAATGATTTTCTTTTAAAATAACGTCAATGGTTTTTAAATATGAAACACTCATCGCAAACCTTTTAGTTAGAACACCCGTATGCAAACCGACAGCTTCCCTAGGAAGCCAAGGGTAAATGTGCCGAGCAGGATTTGTGCATCCCTTCAACGCAAACGGTTGTTTTGGATGACCCGTGTGCAACCATGTGGAAACAATCGGGTAAGATTTGCATCTGTCATATTGGGTATGTTGCCATTTGTCAAACTGGAAAGATTCACATTTGTTTATCTAGTAACATTGCCATTTGTCAACCTTGTAACACTACAATTTGTCAAAATATGTAGCTAAAAATCACTAGCACTATCTAATTTTTGCAACTAAAATCACTAGCACTATTCCTATGGACACCACTAGCAGGCGTGAGTTGATGGACGCATATGAAATGTACCATTGATTACATACAACAAGTCATCAACCCACAACAACAATGAGGATACATGTTGGATTATAGATCATTTCCAACAAAACATTCTAGTAAAGTAAAGTTTTTCTCACACAACAAATAATAAAGCGATGAAATGAACTTCAACTCAACCACTCGTCGGCGTTGGAAACGCTTGCTTTGAACCAGAAGTGATTCTCTGGGAAGGTCCAGCTACTGTCAATCTCGAGACCAACGCATGACTGATCATCCAGGCTGCAGCGGCCTATTTCAATACCCATATTGTGATAGCCACGGTAGGGAATCATAGCAATGTCTGAGGTATAGATATATTTTCTTCTCATAAATGGTAGTAACGTTGTGTCAATAGCATCTGGATCGCCTTTCACCATCATTGGATAGTTTAGTCCAAGGAAGAGCGAGTTTTCTCCAAGACTATCAATACTGAACCAGGGAGAAGGTGTTCGCGCTAGAACACTAGTATCCATCCCGAATACCCTGCAAAGGATGTTGGAATAGGTCTAGAGAGTGCGACCATGCGAGACAACACATGCTTGCTTATTAACATCAGCACTGCCCTGTATACAGACAAGAAGAGGTGATCCATCGTAATAAGTTGCCAGGTGATACGTCTCCAACGTATCTATAATTTAGGAAGTATTCATGCCAATATATTATCATTATTGGATGTTTTACAATCATTTTATAGCAACTTTATATCATTTTTTGGGACTAACTTATTGACCCAGTGCCCAATGCCAGTTGCTGTTATTTTGCCTGTTTTTTACATCGCAGAAAATCAATATCAAATGGGGTCCAAACACCACAAAACTTTTTGTGGATTTTTTATGGGCCAGAAGACTCCCGATGGGCCAGAGCTGCACCTGGGGGATGCCCCGAGGGGGGCACAACCCACCAGGGCGTGCCAGGGCCCCCTGGCGCGCCCAAGTGGGTTGTACCCACCTCGGTGGCCTCTCGCACCCCTTCTTTGCACTATAAATTCCCAAATATTCTGAAACCCCTCGGGGTTAACCTAGATCAGAAGTTCGTCCACCGCAGGGCTCCGTAGCCACCGAAAACCAATCTAGACCCATTCCATCACCCTGTTGGAGTGGGGAATCAGCTCCGGTGGCCATCTTCATCATCCTAGCGGTCACCACGATGAGGAGGGAGTGGTCCACCCTCGGGGCTGAGGGTTTGTACCGGTAGCTATGTGTTTAATCTTTCTCTCTTGTGATCTATATCGCGGGCTTTGTTAATATGATCATATGGTCTTTTCCCCTCTCTATCTTGTTGCGATGAATTGAGTTTTTCCCTTTGAGATTTCATGGTTATCGGATTGAATACTTTTATGGATTTGAGAACACTTGATGTACGTCTTGCAAGTGAATACTTGTGGTGACATTGGGGTATCGTATTGATTCACTTGATATATGTTTTGGCACTCAACTTGCAAATTCCCGCAGTGACATTGGGGTAATCTATGCATAGGGGTTGATGCACGTTCTTTTCCTTGTTTCTCCGATAGAAATCTTGGGGCACTCTTATAGTTCTTTGTGTGGATTGAGTATTATGAATATGAATTTTCTTTGGTGTTATTCTAGTACGAACTCTAGGATAGATCGAATGGAGAAAATAGCTTTGTGTTATTTTCGTACGAACTCTTGAATAGACCGAACAGAAAGAATAGCTTTGAGGTGGTTTAGTACCCTACAAACAATTCCTATCTTTTGTTCTCCGCTAATAGGAACTCGGGAGTGATTCTTCGTTACAGTTTGAGGGATAATCATATGATCCAACTACGTTAGCACTATTGAGAGATTGCACTAGCCAAAGTACGAACCATAGGCCTTGTTTTTAAGCATTACAATACCGTTTTTGTTCCCGTTTACTATTTGCTACCTTGCTGTTTTTATTTATTCAGATTATAAAAATATATTTCTACCATCAATATTACACTTTTATCACCATCTCTTCACCGAACTAGTGCACCTATACAATTTGCCATTGTATTTGGTGTTTTGGGGACACAAGACATTTCTTGTATTTGGTTGCAGGGTCATTTGAGAGAGACCATCTTCATCCTACACCTCTCACGGATTTATAAACCTTAGGTCATCCACTTGAGGGAAAATTGCTACTGTCCTACAAAACTCTGCGCTTGGAGGCCCAACACGTGTCTACAAGAGTAACGTTGCGTAGTAGACATAAAGCTCTTTTTTGGCGCCGTTGCCGGGGAGGTGAGTGCTTGAAGGTATATCTTTAGATCTTGCAATCAAATCTTTTAGTTTCTTGTTTTATCACTAGTTTGGTTTATAAAAGAAAACTACATAAAAATGGAATAGGTTGCATCATATTATTGATCATCTTTATAACGTCTTTCTTGAAAATGATGGTTCGGAAAATTGTGCTCAATTGTTAGAAGAAGAAATCGATGAAATGTTTGGCACAAAAAATTTGAATGATGATCATGATTGCAATGTTGATAGTATGAATTCTTTGAATATCCATGATGCTAATAATATGCAAAGCCATAAGCTTGGGGATGCTATATTTGATGGATATGATATTTTTGGTCCCCCAAGTTTTGATGAGAAAATTTATTATGATGAAAGCATGCCTCCTATGTATGATGATTATGGTGATGACATGTATGCTATAAGGAATAGTGATAACCATGAAACTTGTCATCATGATTTTAATTTTCAATCACATGATAGTTATTTTGTTGAGTTCGCTCCCACTAATATTCATGAGAATAAATTTTCTTATGTGGAGAGTAACAAAATTTCTATGCTTATGTATCATGATTTTTTTGTATGTGATGGTCATATTGTTGAATTCATTCATGATGCTACTGAAAATTACCATGAGAGGGGAACATATGCTTTTACATATTGCAATAATATCAAGTTTCCTCTCTATGTGTTGAAAATTTTGAAGTTGCACTTGTTTAGCCTTCCTATGCTAGTTGATTATTGTTGTCATAAATTACTTGCTCACAAAATCCCTACACATAGGAAGTGGGTTAGACTTAAGTTTGCTTGCCATGTGATTCATGATGCTCTCTTTATGTTTCAACTCTTATCTTTTATGCGAGCATCATCGAAATCATCATGCCTAGCTTAAAACGCATAAAAGAAAAGCACTTGTTGGGAGACAACCCAACACTTTTGCCTACTGTTTTTGTGTGTTCACATGATTAGGCTAATGTAGTAATCATGTTTTATTGCTTTCGTTTCAATAAAGTGTCAAGTAAGACCTTTGGGATGGCTTACAATGATAGTTGATTTGATCTTGTTGAAAAACAGAAATTTTTGCACTCAGGAAAACAATTCTCATTTTTAACTGAAGCGTGATAAAATGTTGATTCTTTATGCAGAAGACCAATAGACAAATTTCTCAGGTTGTCCTAATTTTTTAGAATTTTTTGAGTAGCAGAAGTATGGTTGGAGTACAGATTACTGCACACTTTACAGAATGTGCAAAAAGAATGTGATAAAATTCTGAAACTTTTTGCAAAATGAGCTCTGATAAATTTTATTCAGTGTGGTAAATTTTCATGATGTTTGGAGTTAGGGAAGCATTATACTCTTGCATTCTTTACAGAATGTACTGTTTTGGCAGATTGCTGTTATGTTTGCATTGTTCGCATATGTTTGCTTATTTAATGATTATATTTGATGACATGAGTATTAAATATGCAGAGGCATTTAGTATGCAATGTTCAATAATAATTTTAGTGATTTGCTACAGTAGAGAATGATAAGGTTTTTGCATTAGTTTATACTAACTTATCTCACGAGTTCTTGTTGAGTTTTTTGTGGAAGAAGCTTTTTGAGATTTAGGAAAATCGTGATATGAGCAGAATTAAGGAGACACAAAATCTCAAGCTTGGGGATGCCCAAGGCATCCCAAGATAATATTTCAAGAAGTCTCAAGCATCTAAGCTTGGGGATGCCCCGGTAGGCATCCCACCTTTCTTCTTCAACAATTGTTGGTTAGTATCGGTTGAGCCTAAGTTTTTGCTTCTTCACTAGATGTGTGCTCTTCTTAGAATGTCATTTTATATTGCTTTGCTTGTTGTTTTAATAAAGTACTTAGATATGAAAGTTTTTAAATAAAATAGAGTCGTCAAATAGTTGCTAGAGAAGCTAGGTAAGCGGCATTCACATCCCGTCAACAAAGTTCTTTTCTATGTCATTTACTCTTGTGCTTTACTTATACCCTCTGAGTAAATTGTTGAATAAATTGAATGTCATGAAGTTGAAATCATATCATGCCTAGTGGTAGCTTCACATTGGGTTTAGAAAGTGAAATCTTTTGAGGCTTGACAATCACAATATTGGTCATACAAGCAATTCACGAATAATTAGTATAAGGAAGAGAACTTTCACATATAAATACACTATCATGGAAATCATTTGTCATTGTGAGCCCCCATCAAAATATTATATGCCAAAAAATTTAACGTTGGACAAGGAAGACGACGTAATGGTTTATGTTTGTTCATATTCACATAGAAGTTATATTGTTATCTTTGCTAGCCAAAAATTCTGCACCAAGTAGAGATATCAAGGGCCTCGTGATCCGGTTCGGTGTCGCCAACCGCATCATCACCGAAAATGGTTCCCAGTTTACGAGCAACCTCTACAGGTTATATTGTGCTAACTTATACGCCTCCAATGTATCTATAATTTTTGATTGTTCCATGCTATTATATTATCTATTTAGGATGTTTAATGGGCTTTAATATACCTTTTCATATTATTTTTGGTACTAACCTACTAACCAAAGGCCCAGTGCAAATTGCAGCTTTTTTTGCCTATTTCTGTGTTTCGCAGAAAAGGAATATCAAACGGAATCCAAACGGAATGAAACCTTCGGGAGAGTTATTTTTGGAACAAACGTGATCTAGGAGACTTGGAGTTTAAGTCAAGAAATAAGTGAGGAAGCCACGAGGTAGGGAGGCGCGCCCAGGGGAACTTTTTAGGTGACTCCGTTAACGATAACTCCACCTGTTTTCCAGGACCCATATGTAGCTCTCCCCTGGTTTCGGCATGTTAAATAGCCTATTGCTTATTGCACTATTTGTATCAATGCGCCTTGACGTACTAATTACATTACAATGAAAAAAGTTTGTAGATGGAGCTTTAGGACCCCAGCTTTTTACCTTTACGTCTTTTCTGTTTTCTTTCTCTCTTTTCTTTTTGACATTCCCTGTCGATAACCCCATCAGGTAGCACCCGTACACTTTGGTATGTCTGACGTTTACCAGGGGCTTTATAGGACCTTACACTATGACAACAAAAGTCCGAACACTTCCTATAAGTATAGTTCGGCACCCCGAATTTAGCATTCTATGCATTGGCTCCGAATCATGTCTTTGGTCATTAGTTGGGTTGCCCGGCTCCTGTGCTTGCTACCCTACGTTCCGCTACATCGTTTAGGGTAGTAAAGGGAGAACTACTGCGATTGTGTCCTGGTCTAAACCAGATGAGCAGCTCAGTAGAGAATGCTGAAAACTGACTGTCATGATGCGGTGAGAGCTGGTGAGCTGTTCAAAGGTCTCAAATCGTTGGAGATTTTTCTGCATTTTGTGAAGGATCGGTACTTCCCTATCAGACGCTGACAACACTTTGGTTCGTATACCAGGGGTTGCGCCTATGTTTTATTATAAAACTCCTATGGCTAAGTGAGGGCGTTCAAGCCGCATAGTGTGGTTGCCTGGTTCATTGCGCTAAACAACTCCTTCAAGGACCATATAATTGGATCAAGATTGTTTAGATCCCATCCCGAACACCTCCGTACTACCCACGCGAGGGCAGAAGCCGACGACTGGTTAACCCTCAGATTTCATACAACACGACCGCACAGGAGGAAACAATCAAAACATAATAAAAATTATATATTACAAAGCGGATTTGTTTATACAAGGCAAAACATGGATGTATTCATTCAAGAATAATGTCCTGCCCGCACTGCGTTGCTACAAGTCGAGACCCCTCTAGAACATCTACAAAATATTGCTCGGGTGTGCGGTGCTCCTTGCCCTCCGGCGGCCCCCTGGCCACCTCGACGACATCCATCTTCGCCCACCACATCTTGCAACGAGCGAAGGCCATGCGGGCATGCTCGATGCAGACGGATCGCTTGATGATGTCTAGCGGCGGACAAGCCTCCACCACCTGCTTTACAAGGCCGAAATAACTACTAGGTATAGCTTCGGCCGGCCATAATCGGATTATGAAATCCTTCATGGCTAGTTCGGCCACCGTATGCAGCTCGACCAACTGCTTCAGCTGATCAGAAAAGGCCACCAGTTGTTCTGGCATAGCATACTGCGACCAGAACAGCTTCTCTGAAGAATCCCCTTCCCTGGCTCGGAAGAACTCCGCAGCATCGGATACACTGCGCGACAGATCCACAAAAGTCCCTGGGCAACTCCAAATCCGTGTTAGTACAAGGTACTTCCTCTCCACATACTTGCTTTGCATGTTAAATGCCTTGCCTGCTGCACTCTTCTTCGCCTCCTGGATCTCCTGGAGAGCGTCCCGGGCCTCATTCCGTGCGGCCTCTGCGCTCTGACGAGCCTTGGTAAGTTCGGCCTCTCGGGCCGACGCCTCGTGCTCCAAAGCTTCAAACTTCTTCACCACGTCTTGGAGCTCCTGCTGGACCTCCCCGACCCGAGCCTTAAACTTCTTACGGACAGGCTTCCCCTTGGCTTCGGCCAGGGCCTTTCTCAGGGCCTTGACCTCGGTCGTCGCTTCTGTACAAATCATGGCATTCTGGTCATCACATACAATTTTCTTCTTTTCGAATATATAACAGGTTATTGCTTACCTTGTTTCTCCTGGAGATGCCTCTTCGCTTGGCCCAGCTCCTCCTCGGCCTCCGCCAGTTTCTGCTTCAATCCAGAAACTTCGGCAGTATGCGAGGCCGCGGCTAGCAATGACGCCTGCATTTCAGAAAAATTAAGTCAGTTTCCTATTAAAACGAGATTGATCCTCTATCCGCCTTTTTTCTTTCCGAACACCGGACGGTGTCTCAGGGGCAACTGGTCTACACTGGGATTTTCTCCTTGTTCGGCGTCTCTTACCTCAAAACCTGTCAGCAAGCTGCTGCAGGCTTCGGTTAAACCGCTCTTGGCAGACTGAACCTTTTCAATCACCATGCCCATAAGGGCATGGTGGTCATCCATAATGGAAGCGCCTCATAGTGCCTCCAGCAGGTTATCCGGTGCCCCTGGATGGACAGGGGCCACTGGCACAACATGCATCCCCCTTATTTCGAAGGAGGGTGTGTACTGGATTCCGGAGCCGCCTCGGTCTCC
This sequence comes from Triticum dicoccoides, assembly GCF_002162155.2. Taxonomy (NCBI): domain Eukaryota; kingdom Viridiplantae; phylum Streptophyta; class Magnoliopsida; order Poales; family Poaceae; genus Triticum; species Triticum dicoccoides. Next base: position 131,291,021 of record NC_041386.1, on the reverse strand, counting down.
GGAATTAAGTCCGGTTGAGGGCTGAACTGTGTACAGCCCTTCCCGCCAGTCTCATTGGGGATTGAGTCCCCTTGGTGTTCAGTGACGGAGGTTTCGCCTTCAGGCGCCGCCTGAGCCTCTCCCCCACCTAAGGCAGTCCTCCGGGACAGCACCTCCGCATCCTCCTTGGTCTTGGGGGAGTGTGCGTCCGGCAGGGAGTCGCTGGCCATCGCCTTGGAATCTAGCGAGCCTCCCGAAGAAGATCGCTAGGAGCTGTTGTGGGCCGGACTACAATAACATTTGCCAATCGTTTCAATACTACGAGGAGGAGGAGCTTTATGGGCGGATAAGGTATTAGTACTTTCGATGCGGCCAGAGGCTTATCGCGGGGGCGTCTCTCTGGACTGTCATCCACGTCTCATGCGGAGTTACCCGCTAGGGAGCCCTTCCCCTTTTTGGGCGCCTCCACCTCCAGAGTTGTGGAGGCCGCCTTCTTCTTCCTCCCCCCGTCGGGGGAGAGTCGCTCTCGTCCTCCTCATCCACGTCGTCTTCGGCGGCGGGGGAATGGGCCTTGTCTTCGGACGCCACGTCCGAAGTTCCCTTGCAGCTGGGGCCACTCCGAACCCCCTTGGCCTTTCCTGTGGCCTTCTTCTCTCGTGCCTTGTAAGGCGCCGGCTCCAGCATCTTTGCTAAGCGCGGGGTGACTGGCTCCTCAGGCAGGGGATCCGGACACCGAATCTTCTTCTCCTGCTTCAACCAGTACTGAAAAAGCAATGTTAATGAAAGCATTAGATACCACCCTTGAAACAAGCAAGTAAGGGATGTGTTAAAAATAACATACCTCGTTGGGGAGGTTATTTATGTCGTGGCCACAATTCGAACCGGTGGCCGGCGGTATCTTGTTGCCCTTGAAAAGCAACTTCCAGGCATCTTCATGAGTCGTTTCGAAGAGCCTCACCAAGGTATGGTGTTTCTTCGGGTTGAAGTCCCATAGAGGACGGCTTCGGCTCTGGCAGGGGAGGATCCGGCGCACCAGCATCACCTGGATTATGTCGACGATCTTGATATCCATATCGATCATGCTTTGGATGCATGTTTGCAGCACAATCAGCTGACCCGACGGACACCAGTTTGGGCTCTTCTTGACCCAAGAGGCGAGCCGCATGGGAGCGCCGGAGTTGAATTCGGCAGCTACGGCCCAGGTGGCATCGCGGGGTTCGGTGATGTAGAACCATAGCTTCTGCCATTCCTTGACAGATTCCACGAATGTGCCTTTTGGCCAAGAAACATTGGTGAGCTTGCTCACCATTGCTCCCCCGCACTTTGCATGCTGTACGTCCACCACCTTGGGCTTCACGTTGAAGGTTTTGATCTATAACCCGAAGTGGGGGTGGATGCGGAGGAAAGCCTCACACACGATGATGTACGCCGAGATATTGAGGAAGGAGTTCGGGGATAGATTGTGGAAATCTATCCCATAGTAGAACATAATCCCGCGGACCAAGTGGTGGAGTGGAAACCCTAGCCCGCGGAGGAAGTGTGGGATGAACACTACCCTCTCATTGGGCTTCTGTGTGGGGATGATCTGTCCTCGGGCTGGAAGACGGTGTGCGATTTCCTTCGCCAGGTACCTAGCCGCCCGAAGCTCGGCGACGTTCTGCTCCTTAACGGAGGAGGCCATCCACTTGCCTTGACCTCCGCATCTGGACATGGTTGAGTGCTTTCTCGAGACTAGGGGAATGAGAACTTGGGCGCTGGAGCTCAAGGACGGAGATGCAGGAGGAAAGTGTGGGGGAAGAAGGAGAAATCTTATCTCCTTATAAGGGCGGTGAATATCGAACGCCCCCCATTCGCCTTAAAATTTGCCTGCTCCCAAGGCTGTGTAAACGACACGGTTGGGTTACCCACACCCGTATTGATGAGAATCCCGTGATAAGGGGACATGTTCTCTACTTTGACAAGATGTGCTAATGAGAACCACGTCTCGAAACGTGGGGTGAAAAATGGTTCGAAATTATAACCGGACAGGCGTGACATCACATTAATAAAGTTGTCAATGGATGGGACTCGTGTGTTATTATATTCTCCCTACGATTGTGTGCGGTGTGTGTTATAGGTCCGGACACAATCAATTTGTCCGAAGACTATTCAGGAGTTCGGAAGGAGGAACCCGCCTTGCAATGCCGAAGACAGCACTACGCGCCGGATACCTTGTCATTTAAGCCAGGTTCAGGGGCTACTGAGGGAGTCCTGGACTAAGGGGTCCTCGGGCGTCCGACCTGTTATCTATGGGCCGGACTGATGGGCTGTGAAGATATGAAGACCGAAGACTGTACCCGAGTCCAGATGGGACTATCCATGGCGTGGAAGGTAAGCTTGGCGAACAACTATGAGGACTCCATATTATGTAACCGACTCTATGTAACCCTAAATCCCCCCAGTGTCTATATAAACCGGAGGACTTAGTCTGGATAGGGGATACTCAATACCTTAGTCATATAGGCTAGACTTCTAGGGTTTAGCCATTATAATCTCGTGGTAGATTAACTCTTGTAATACTCATATTCATCTATATCAATCAAGCAGGACGTAGGGTATTACCTCCAGCAAGAGGGCCCGAACCTGGGTAAAACTTCGTGTCCCTTGTATCCTGTTACCATCAACCTTAGACACACAGTTCGGGACCCCCTACCCGAGATCCGCCGGTTTTGACAACGACACTAATCTACTAACCAAAGGCCCAGTGCAAATTGCTGTTTTTTTTCCTATTTCAGTGTTTCACAGAAAAGGAATATCAAATGGAATCCAAACGGAATGAAGCCTTCGGGAGATTTATTTTTGGAACAAAAGTGATCCAGGGGACTTGGAGTTTACATCAAGAAAGAAGAGAGGAGGCCATGAGGCAGGGAGGCGTGCCCAGGGGGGTAGGCATGCCCCCCACCCTCGTGGGCCCCTCGTAGCTCCACCGACGTACTTATTCCGCCTATATATATCCATATACCTTGAAAACATCTAGGAGCACCACGAAACCCTATTTCCACCGCCGCAACCTTCTGTACCTGTGAGATCCCATCTTGGGGCCTTTTTCGATGCTCCGCCGGAGGGGGAATCGATCACAGAGGGCTTCTATATCAACACCATAGCCTCTCCGATGATGTGTGAGTAGTTTACCATAGACCTTCGGGTCCATAGTTATTAGCTAGATGGCTTCTTCTCTCTCTTTGGATCTCAATACAAAGTTCTCGTCGATTCTCTTGGAGATCTATTCGATGTATTTATTTTTGCAGTGTGTTTGTCTAGATCCGATGAATTGTGGGTTTATGATCAAGATTATCTATGAATAATATTTGATTCTTCTCTGAAATATTTTATGCATGATTTTAATATCTTTGCAAGTCTCTTCGAATTATCAGTTTTGTTTGGCCTACTAGATTGATCTTTCTTGCAATGGGAGAAGTTCTTAGCTTTGGGTTCAATCTTGTGGTGTCCTTTCCCAGTGACAGTAGGGGCAGCAAGGCACGTATTGTATTGTTGCCATCGAGGATAAAAAGATGGGGTTTATATCATATTGCTTAAGTTTATCCCTCTACATCATGTCATCTTGCCTAATGCGTTACTCTGTTCTTATGAACTTAATACTCCAGATGCATGCTGGATAACGGTCGATGTGTGGAGTAATAGTAGTAGATGCAGAATCACCTCGGTCTACTTGTCGCGGACGTGATGCCTATATACATGATCATGCCTAGATATGCTCATAACTATGCGCTTTTCTATCAATTGCTCGACAGTAATTCGTTCACCCACCGTAGAATTTGCTATCTTGAGAGAAGCCACTAGTGAAACCTATGGCCCCCGGGTCTATCTTCCATCATATTATTTTCCTATCAATTTGCTATTTCTATTTTGCAATCTTTATTTTCCAATCTATACAACAAAAATACTAAAAATATTTATCTTATTATCTCTATCAGATCTCACTTTCGTAAGTGATCGTGAAGGGATTGACAACCCCTTTGTTGCGTTGGTTGCGAGGTTCTTGTTTGTTTGTGCAGGTACTAGGGGAATTGTGTGTTACCTCCTAATAGATTGATACCTTGGTTCTCAAAATTGAGGGAAATACTTACGCTACTATTCTGCATCACTCTTACCTCTTCAAGGGAAAACCAACGCAAGCTCAAGAGGTAGCACTAACCTTCAAATGCAGATATGCTACATTTTGCTGGTGCGCCCACGGAGCAACGGCCAGGTCGAGCGTGCCAACACGGAGGTCCTTAGGGGCCTCAAGGCTAGAAGCTTCAATAAGAAGCTTGAGGCCAGTGCTAGGGGCTGGCTGGATGAGATGTAGCCCGTGTTGTTGTCCATCCGCACCATTGCAACTAAGCCCACCGATGAACCTCCATTCGTCCTCATCTACAGGGCTGAGGTGGTCCTTCTGGTTGAGGTCAAGCTTGGTTCCCCATGGGTCTTAGCATTCGATGTGGCGCACTAGGATGTCGCAAGGGGAACCGATCTCGTGCTCGGCGAGGAGGCCCGTTGCCTAGCCTCCCGTAGTGTTGCGAGGTACCAGTAGGCCCTGCGGCATTACCACGGCCGCAACATCCACTCCCGGACTCTCAAAGTCAGAGACATCGTCCTGAGGCGGGTCCTCTCCAGGGAGGGCCTTCACAAGCTCTCGCCCATGTTGGAGGGCCCATTCAGGGTTGCCCGCGTCTCCAGGCCTGGCACCGCTTGCCTGTAGACAGAGGACGGGGTCCCCGTGCCAAACTCTTGGAACATCCAGCAACTCCACAAGTTCTACCCAAGGCACTCTCACATAATAACGAGTTGGGATGTACACGCCCCGGAGTCCCCCGGTGCACCGTTCCACGCCCAATTGGAAGCCCCATGCTCCGCGTTGGCGAAACAGTCGAACAATGACTATGCCCTCCGGCTTCATGATGGTCTTCATGGCCATCAGGGATGAACTGCGCGATCATATCATCCAGATGGTCCTCAACCCAATCCCCTAGGGCCTCGAAGTCGAAATCAGTGTCGGAGCGAAGGAGGTTACTGAAAATGTGCATCGACACCCGTGCCAGGAGATCACGGCTCTCCTCCTCCATGAGCCTGCGCACCCTCTCCGTGCCTCCTTCTACCCGCTTCACAATCCTGGTGAAGAAGGCAAGGTAACCGGCGTCGTCGGGCACAAGCGGGCTGGAGACGCTATCCCTCTTAGCGCAGTTCAAGGCGCGACGAGCCCTTTGCTCGAGGTCGCAGAACATCTCGGAGTGCATGTGTTACAAGCCCCGACCTCGGCTAGCCTCGTCCGCTGCTCATTCTACGAGGGTGGTGACATCACCCACCTGCTGATAAAGGGATGCCAGCTCGGCTTCGGCCGCGGCCTGGGCGTCCAGCGCGGCCTTCTGGCGCCTCTCTGCCTCGGCCGGCTTCCCCTTGAGGATGTCAATCTTGCCCCTCAATTCTTCGTGCCGTGCACAGAAATAGGTCTCCTGAAGCTTCAATTTCTGACGATGGTCCTTGATGAGGGCCCAATGGGCTGCCGCGACCCCCTCGTTGATCTCGATCTGAACCTCCGCCTCCCTGGAGGCCTGAGAAGCCTCCGTGGCCATTACTTGGAGCCGCATCACCTCCAGCCACTCATGCTCCAGGCTTTGCTCAGACGCCTCTAGCGCCAGCATGTCCTCGAGAGCACGAAGCCCTACTTCGTGCGTCGGTGGCTCTTTTGTTGAAGCGCTCAAGCTGGCTCCACGCGCCTGGGCTTGCCGCTCGAGGACGGCGAGTGAAGCCAGAAGTTCCCGCTCGCGATTTTGTATGGCTTCGCACCGTCGATCTACGGCCTCGAGCAAAGGTTGACGGCGACCTCGAGCCGGTGCTACTCGTGCGCCAGGCGCTGATCCTCGTCCTCAAGATGCTGGTCAACATGGCGAACCTCCGCTTCAAGCCGGTTCAGCACACCCGTCGCGTCCTCAAGGATGCCATGCCAAATGAAGCCACGGCTATGCGCAAGCTCCGACGCCTGACCGGGGCTTTGCTCTATGCTCCAATCCATGGTGGAGGCAAGGGACAGCCCAGGGTCAGCCACCTCCCCGTCCGACTCTCCTGCCTAGGGCATGGCCCTACGCGAGATCGACGACCAGTTCGTTGGGGTCGTCGACTCACGGAAGACCGGGCCACTAGCAAGAATTCACGAGGGGAGCCTCGGGGCCATCCTCGCAAGCCTGATGTTGCGTCTGATGAAGGGAGCCAAAGACGCGGAGCCGAGGCCCGCTAGGAGTCGCCTCGGGAGGGGCGTTACTTCCCCGGCACGCGCGGGCTCGGCCTCGCGACCCACGGGACGCTCTATAACCACGAGCCTTGCACCCACCGGAGTAGGCAGCAGGGATGCCCCCATCTTTTCGCCTAGAGGATACCTGAGAAGCAAGAGATTAAGGGGGTCTTGCCGCATGAAAATCAAGGAGATCAAGGTGCTTACTCGTCCGCAGCGATCCACTTCCTCCTCTTCAAGGGCTGCGAGGCTGGCCGGTGCTGTCTTCGAGCCGACCCCTCCTCCGGGGCACACGTGAATCAGGGGTCGGTGCACCGGAGCTTGGCGTGCAGCTCCCCACCCTTGGACTATGGACCACACCCCCGAGGAAGGTGACGCCGATGGTGTTCAGAGGCGTGGATATGGGCTACCGCGCGACAGGCTGGTCGGTGCGCCCCTCCGCGATTGTTAGTGGTTCCCTGGCTTCAGAGCCCTTAGAGCTTGGGGTCGCCAGGAAGTGGTTGTGTCGAGGTCCCTCATGGCCCTTGGGGACCAACCCCCACTCATTGAAACACGGTATTGCCCTCGCGAAGTCTCTCCCATTCGTGTAGTTGTACAGGGGGAGCCCACCCCGAGGGAGCACAATTGCTTCCTCACCAGTCAAGAGGCGTAGGATACCGTTTAGCATGTTTGGGGGTAGGGAGGCGGCCTGGAGCCTCATGGTGACATCATGGCTAGTATAGGCCCAGATTGGGTGAGAATGACACTGAAGGGGAGCGATCCGCCAATGGATAAACTCCCTCACCACCATCGTCATTGTTACACCCACCACCCTCAGGCCGGCCAACCACGCCGTGACTCGTGAGAGCCTCAGGTCGGTGATGACCCACAAGTATAGGGGATCAATCATAGTCCTTTCAATAAGAGTGTTGAACCCAACAAGGAGCAGAAGGAAATGACACGTGGTTTTCAGCAAGGTAATTTCCACAAGCACTGAAATTGTTGGTAACGAGTAGTTTGATAGCAAGGTAATTTGTAACGAGCAAGTGACGGTAACGGTAAATAAAGTTAAGCAAGGTAGCCCAATCCTTTTGTGGTGAAGGACAGGCCAAAACGGTTTCTTATAGTAAGCAAAGCATTCTTGAAGGTACACGGGAATTTCATCTAATCAGTTTCATCATGTTGGTTTGATTCATGTACGCTACTTTCACTATAGGAATCACATGATTTGCCATTTGTCATGGCAGACGACAAAGGACAAGAAAGCTGACGGCAAAGGTCTTTGCCATCAGCCGCAGACGGGAAACATTCTAGCACTGTAAGTTATGGTAAAGAGCTTCTCTATCGTATGTTTTTGCACATCAAACAACAAAAAGGTTTGCCATCAGCTTTCCTAGGCAATCAGACAACAAATAATGTGGACGACAACAAATGGACATTAGCCACATTAGGTGGCTAACGCGATGCTTTGCCGTCTGCCAACTGACGGCAAATGTGTCCTCCCCTTTGCCGTATGCCTTCTGACGTCAGTAGAGGCGTCACTCCTTCCCGCTCTTTGTCGTCTGGCACAGACCGCAAACCCCCGCTATTTGTCGTCTGCCATAGACGACAAACAACACCATCCTTTGTCATGAGCCACCGATGACAAAGTGACCAAATGGGTTAACTCCCAGGCTGCACAAGTTGCTGCCATGTGGCCACTTTACCGTCTGTGGCAGACGGCAAAGGGTCGGTGGCAGACAACAAAGAGCCTGCATTGCCTCTTTTTTTGTTTTTTCTTATATCCAAGAATTTTCACAACAAATATATGATATATATATTCCACAGGGCAAGTTTCATAGCAAATATATGAGATATCCAACACATAAGTTTCATCCATACATTCATAGTTCCATCCATAAATACATAACAAGTTCCACATACATAGTTCCATCCATATATATTACAATAGTTTCATCCATATAGCAAGTTCCACATTGTTCATCGATAGAAAATCAAAACAGAAAGTAAAAAACCAACTCTCCATCAATGCAAGCTTCCGTGAAGTGAATGAAATCTACAAAATGGGAAATAATAAAGTTAGAGGAAGAAGACTAGAAGAAGAGGAAGACTAGAAGAAGAAGGAGAAAATGAATAAGAAGAAGAAGCATATGACATTTATGAGCTTACCAAGGTTATCATGCCATTTATGAGCTAAGTAAGTTAAGTATATGACATTTATGAGCTTACCAAGGTTATCATGCCATTTTTGACCTAGGTAAGCTAGGTATATGACATTTATTGGCATACGAAGGTTATCATGCCATTTATGAGCTAAGTAAGCTAATTATGTCATAAATGAACTAAATAAGCTAAGTATAGGTCATTATTGAGCTAACCTAGGTAATTATGCCATTTTTAGTTAACTAACCATATTATGCCATTTTTGACATAAGTAAGCTAAGTATAGGTCATTATTGAGCTAACCTAGGTAACTAAGCATATTAGAGCTAACTTAGGTCATTTTGGAGCTAAGTTAGGTAAAATAGATCATTTTGGAGCGAAGTAAGCTTATTATATCATTTTGGAGGAAAATAAGCTAAGTATATGACATTTATGAGCACTACAAAAAAACCACTTCCATGATGATACGTGTTTGTCATAGTAGGTCATGTTTTCTGTCATGCATGTACATCCATGACAATTTTATGATAGAATCAAGATTGTCATACTTGTGATGTCGTAGAAGTGTTCCATGACATTACCAAAATTATCATCACAGAAGTGTCCACTTCCATGACGATAAATCACGCATCATAGAAGTGCTTTCGTAAGGGTAACCGATACGTGGCATCCATTGTAACGGGTCGTCGTTAAGCTATAGGGTTCCGGTTTTGATCCAACAACCTGTTAACAGCCCAAACCAATGGGGATTTTCCACTTGTAAAATTCTCATTCGCTGGCAGATCCACATGTCGGCCCGGCGTTCGGACAGGTGTCATCCAGTGAATGGACGGGACGCGCCTATGATATGTCGACACATGTCTCGACCCAACAGTGGCCCATTCAGGTTAAAAGGCCGGGCCTGTCAAAATAAGCGGGCTGGTCCTTTAGCGGCCTACTTGAGTCAGGCTCATTCACAAGCATGGCCCATACAAGTTACACAGAATCGGCCCATCAAAGGCCCATTTTAGATTTGACAATTTCCAGCCCATCGTTAGTTTCAGCCCGTTAACGGCATGCTATGTCTTTGGGCCCAATTACAACCTGAGCTTCTTTCGGCCTATTAGCAGCCCATTGCTAGTTCCAGCCCGTTAATAGCCCAGAACGTCTTTCGGCCTTTTCTCAATCCATTCTTCAGTTGGGTCAACTTCTAGCCTGTTGTGACTTTAGGCCTGTCCTCGACCCATTTGGTAAATGGGCCAATTCCTAACCCATTTTGTATTTTGGCCTGTTAACGACCCACACAACAGTTGGGCATTTGACTATGCAACCTAATTTTGGGTCCATTAGGGGCCCACGTTCCGGAGGGCAAAATTTCAGCCCGATGCGACTTTCGGCCTGTTAAAAGCCTAGTTTGCAAATTGGGCCTCCTCTGGCCCATAAAACTTTTGGCCTCTTACTGGCCCATAAAGTAAAAGGTCCGAGACAAAATCGACATTTATTTTGGCCTACTAGAGGCATGCGGGCCATTTCCATTTATACGGCCCTATCAAGCTTTCGGCCTGTTAACGGCCTGCTAAGAGCCGTTGTTATGGTGGGCCACATCATTTGGGATCCACTAAATATTATTTTCACCAACCCAATTAACGCCCGCTTTGACTACACATGTTTGTTTGTTCGTACGACATCCAGGAAATGTTTGCGCGTGTTGGCCCCCATTTCAACGATATGGCATATTCAAAGAATTATCCTACTCTATACTATCGCCTCTAAAAAACATACACTATACAATAAAAAGACTAAGACATAGAAATGTAGAATAATCCTACACCATACACTACTTTAGGATGGTCCAAACGTGAAACTACGATCAGAGACCCTTCGACAAAACTGCGTGTGATGCCATAATCGCAAACAGTGGTGTAAAAAACCCGTCAAAAAAGGTGCAAAACATTTGCATTTACGGATGCATCAAACATGGTTCAGATTTTAGTTGCGTGTGTGATGTAAGGCATACGGTTCAGTTCAATTAAATGTTTGGGATGAGGAGGAACAAAAGTAATGGGCAGCCAGATGAAGGCGTGTGCGATATATAGCATACGATTCACTAGGATGAACTGTGTGTGATTAGGCAACAAAATGGAAACGGTTCAACTGAACAAGATGTGTGTGATATGCGGCAAACAGGTCCGTAATCACAAATGTGTGCGAAGACCAATAATAACACAGACGATTGTTGCTAATAAGCCATGTGATTTGATCTGTCTACAGTAGAATAACATGTATATATATATAACTAAAATAAACATCCAATTACATAAGTGACTATACAGATCATTCGCACACACCTCAATAAACAATTGCATGCATTCTAAAGTAGGAGAAACGATCGTCTAGTCATCTACTTCTTGTGACGCTCCCGCCACTGCTATGTGACTCGATCCCTTGTCTAGGTCAGGAAGAAGACAATTCCTCATGTCAATGATCCGCCTGTACATCTCGTAGCTCGTGTACGCGTCCATGGCCACGTACTTGACATGTTGATCATCCATTCTCTCACGCCACACACTGTGCCAGGCGTTCCTATCCTTATTGCTACCATTCTTCATCTTCATGTAGTAGGGGTCGATGATGGATGAGGCAAGGTCAACCAGGGAGTTCTGTTTGTTTTTGTTGCTACCCAGACCTTCTAGTGGCGCTAGATGTTGACAAGATTCGGGCATTTCAAGCCCGAAACCTTGAGCGCTTTTAGATCGTTGGTGGTGTCCACCGCAGCGAAACTGAAGTCGAAGCTATTGATAAACCTGGAGAAACGCTCGCACGCCATTGTGGCTAGGTTGTAGTGGAAGACAAGGATGTCATGTCGCACGCACAACTGGGGAACGACAACCTTTTGATCGTGCCCGGCACGACCCATGTTGTACTCGAGGTCGAAGCCGACCACTTTGTACCTATCCTCAGCAAGGAACTGCTCCATAGTTTGGATGGAGCTCTCCACTGTAACCGGATCGTTCGTGTACACCACCGAGAGAGCCTTCCCCCTCACGTGGGTGTTCACGACGTGTTGTGTGGTGAACTGCCTGCCGTTGTCGTCATCGGCCGCTGGGAGCGCCATTGGAGCCATGGGGAGCGCCATTGGAACTGCTGGATGTCCTCTCTGTATGTGTCCTCGTGCATGTGATTATTGTGTCGTGTGAGACGAGAGATGAAGGTAAGTGGCCGCAGGAATAAAAGGAGGCCGGGCGGCGTGGATTCTCGATGCGTCCGCATGGCAGTTTTTGTAGCAGGTAACTGCATCGTCACGCCGCGCTCAGCGCAACTGCATGCACACGAATGTGCGTGATCATGCGCCAGCCCCAAACACTAGTAAAGCGCGTGGTGGGACGAGGGTAGAGCACCCGAAGGGACGCGAGATCAGAGCGCGCGTGGCGCGACGCGAGAAGAGCGTGCCGCGGCCGCCTGAACTGCAAGCAACCACGCGCATAGAGCAGTTGAACATGCAGGAAATGGTCGCCTACAAGCCGGCCGATAGTTGCATCACTGCGTAGAGAGTGGCCGTTTGCTACCACCTCCGTCTAGTCTATAGTCCCTGTCGGTGTCAAAACTGGCGGATCTTGGGTAGGGGGTCCCGAACTGTGCGTCTAAGGCGGATGGTAATAGGACGCAGGGGACACGATGTTTTACCCAGGTTCGGGCCCTCTTGATGGAGGTAAAACCCTACGTCCTGCTTGATTTATTCTTGATAATATGAGTATTACAAGAGTTGATCTACCACGAGATCGGAGAGGCTAAACCCTAGAAGCTAGACTATGGTATGATTGTATGTTGTCCTATGGACTAAAACCCTCCAGTTTATATAGACACATGAGGGGGCTAGGGTTACACAAGGTCGGTTACAAAGGAGGAGATATACATATCCGTATTGCCTAGCTTGCCTTCCACGCCAAGTAGAGTCCCATCCGGACACAGGACGAAGTCTTCAATCTTGTATCTTCATAGTCCAACAGTCCGGCTGTCCGGAGACCCCCTAATCCAGGACTCCCTCAGTAGCCCCTGAACCAGGCTTCAATGACGATGTGTCCGGCGTGCAGTGTTGTCTTCGGCATTGCAAGGCGGGTTCCTCCTCCGGATACACCACAGAAGAGTTTGAATAAAAGGATAGTGTCCGACCCTGGAAAATAAGTTCCACATACCACCGTAGAGAGAATAATTTTTCCAAAAATCTAATCAGCTGACACGTTTTGGCAACATGACATCATGCCATGGCTTAGCGATTATTCGAACCGTTTTTCTTTAACTAGCCCCGCACATAACGCGAGGCAGTTTCTTGACACATCTTGTCAAAGCAGAGATCGTGTCCCCCTTATTACGGGATTCTCATCAATACGGTCGTGGGTAACCCAACCGCGCCTAGGACTCCTAGATTTTAGGCAAGTCCCAAACGGCCATGAGGAGGACGCTTGATATTCACCCTCTCTATAAAGGGACAAGGCTTTTACTTTTTTCTTCCCATATTCAATCGAATCCTTCCCCCTCCTCGAGTTCTAACACCCAAAGCCCAGGTCAGGTGCTTCGGACCTTCAATCATGTCTGGATCTAGCCTCTAGGGCCGGTGGATGCCCTCGTCCGTCACGGAAGAGGATATCAAGAAGTTGAGAGAGGCAAGATACCTGACCGCCAAAGTTTCGCATCGGCTGCCTGCCCGAGGGCAGGTCGTCCCTACTCCTAAACCCAATGAAGATGTCGTGTTCATCTGCCACTTCCTCCGAGGACTAGGCCTCACTCTAGATCCCTTTTGTTAGGGGTTTGATGTTCTATTACGGGCTTGATTTCCATGATCTAGCCCCGGATTCCTTCCTCCACATCTCGGCATTTATTATCGTATGTCAGGCCTTCCTCCGCATTACCCCTCACTTCGGCCTGTGGCTCAAGACCTTTGATGTGAAGCTAAAGACGGTCGATGGGCAGTATGCAGCCTGCGGAGGTGCATTAATAAGTAAGATTGCTGGAGCTCTGTGGCCAAAGGGTTCCTTTCCGGAGGTGTCGGATTATGGCAACGGGAGTGGTTCTACATCACCGCCCCCAGAAGTGCCAAGTAGGTAGCTTCCCCCGCCTTTCGCTCGGGCCCTCCACCACAACTGATGTCATGGATCAGCAGGGGGCTGAGCTGGGGTCCAGCCAAGGATGTGCCCATACTGCAGAGCCGCATACGAGATCTCTTCGAGGGAGATTTTAGTTTGGTTATGGTAGTGCAAGTCATGCTGGTTCGTCAAGTCCAGCCTTGCAAACGTCGGCCCCTCCGCTTGTGGGAATTCAACCCAGAAGGACCGCGCGCTATTCAGAATTTTCTCAGCCTGACGCACGAGGAGATGTACAAGTCATTCTTCGGACCCCAAATAGAGTGTCCGGACACCTTCGAGGATGTGGGCCTAAGCATCAACCGCACCACGGCCCAAGTAAGTAATCCTAGTCGAACACACTGTCTTTCATTTATCACGACGTCATTCTGAAGAATCGCTTTTTGGCCAGGACTGGATAACAAAAGCGAAGATGATATGGTGTTCGGCCCCCCTTCCCGAAGGCTTGGACAACCCGATGCTGGAAAAGATGCTCGAGCCAGCACCTTGCCCGATGCCCTCAAATGAAGATGAAGGGGGGAATAAAGAGAGCGAAAGCGGGCCTCCACCGCTACCTATTCCAACCGAGGGAACGAGCGCATCTATGAGGGAGGATAACCAAGGGAAGGAATCCGACATTCCCTCGCCCCGGGGGAGGAAGAGGACTACCTTTGATGATCCGGAAACCAAGCTTTCCAAACGGGAGAAGAAAACTCCACCAGAGGATCCCGCCTCGAAGGGTGCTCTTGCCGCACAAAGTCCGTGCGGGGATCAGCCCTTTAACGAGCTGTAAGTAATCAAAAAGTACTTAATAGTGAAGATATACTACCTTACTTCTAAGAAAGATAACCGAAGCATTTATCTTGTAGTTCGGATCTGAGCCCTTCTCAGCTGAGCTCGTCTTCGGGGGATCTTCTTCCGGAGATGATGGAGAGCCAAACGCCTCCCCCGGACTCCCCAGCTCAAGAAGCGGGCGACCTTGAAATGTCATCACGGAGAGTTTCTCTCGATCCGGCAAGGCTTGAAGGTAATCCCATGGTCACCCGAAGCCCTCAGTATCCGGCTCTTGAAGAGAGCAATCAAAAGAGTCTGGCACCATCTGGGACACGGTTGGACGTACCGAAGGGTCTGCTAGAGTGAGCGACTATCTTAGAAGAGCACCGTACATTAATGTGTACGGTGATTGAAAGGATTTCGTCCGTCGAAAACGGGTTTCATGAAGCCTTTATGAGTCTACTGACGGGCTTTGAGGTGCGTGAAATGATATACATTTGTGATGGTACCGCACATTTTAGGTGTGCCCTGTGTAGATAGTAGCCCCTGAGACTCTGGTTGTCGTCGACAACGGCGGCGAACAGAGGATCATTGTCCCAGGTAATAACCAGACCGCCTTTATGTGCAGGTGTCTGAAGCTCCGGTGGCCAGCCGGACTGGTGGGGTTGCCGAACTAAAGCGGCGACTGGATGCGGCGGATGCCGACATCGAGCTTGTTAACAAGCGGCTTGACGAGGCACATGGTAGGTGATGTTTATAATGAATGTCACATAGGAAGAGCAGCGTGATGCCAGTATCTTTAATATATTGTGACTGCAGATGGAGCTACCACCATGGAGGCCCTGCGAGCGGAGCTTGCCCGAGCCAAGGAGCAAGCAAGGAGTAGTAATGCGGCCGACCGCTGCCAGTTTCTTGAAGAAGAAAACCGGGCGAAGGCTACGGACCTTGAAAAGGCCACCATGGCGACCAAAGACACCCGCTCTGCAATTACAGCGAAGAAGGAGGAACTGCGTGAAGCCGGGGACATTGTGGCTGGGAAGCCCTTTATGCTACAGAGGAAGTTCGGTGATCCGCGGTATGCCTCTCTGGATCGGCTGTGGAGTTCGGCTGACGCATATCTGGACTTAGCGGCGAGCGCTGTCGATGCGACCGAATACTTCCGTGATCAAAGAAACCGTGAAGTGGACAAGCTATTCTGGTCGCAATTTAACGTTCCAGAGCGCCCGCTTCCATTGACTAATCAGCTGGCCGAATGGGCCGAACTCAATAGATTGTCCGGACTCGCCATGATTGTCCGAACATCTATTTTAGCTTCGTGCAGCAGTTCCTTGGTGCGGTGCCACGCATTAATGCGATGAAGAGGTCGGCGTGCATAGAAGGCTCGGGGATGGCCCTTGCCTGTGTCAAAACATACTGGGCGGAGATGGATGCCACCACTGTCGCGGCGCAGGGTTCGGCCATAGGCCGAGTGGCTGCCAAGCACTATTTTGAAGAAGTTCTTGAGGGCGCTCGTTCGATAGAGGCCCAGTGCTCGAAGAATATTATGTTTGAGTGACATGTATTCCTATTGCAAAAACGACGTTTTATTGAATTTATCAAGGTTGTATTTATACTTTTGCCCGAAAGTATTGTGATGCCTCCTGTGCGGCTGTTTATGTATACCTGTATATAACCTGAAAGATTGCAGTCGTCGGCTTCTACCCGCACGCATATAATGTGGGGGTGTTCGCAGAAGACGCGTATTCACACTTAATCCAATGTCTTGGTCCTATTAAGGAGGTGATAGCGCAGCGAACTAGGCAACGAGACTATAATGCTTTAAGACTTTCACTTAGCCATAGGAGTTTGACGGTGGGACTACTATATAGCCCCTGGTGGCTCCGCACTCATCCGGATCCAGGGTGCGTACATGCCTGGCCGGGAAACGGCCCTTCGTTAATGCGGAGGAATCCCGAAGATTCCAATAGGTCATCGAGTGGTTGACCAGTTTCACGCTATATGATGACAGTCAGTTTTCGGCTTTCTCTACTGATGTGCTCGTCCGGATGAACTAGGGCACAATCGCAGTAGTTCTCCTGGTGCCGCCATAGCTGATAGAGCAGAATGTAAGCCAGCAAAACACAGGAGCCGGGCAAACCCAACATTTGACCAAAGACATGATTCGGAGCTGATGCATATAAGGCCAAACTCGCGACGCCGAACACTCCCCAAGGTATTCGGTCTTTATGGTGTAAACCGGGTCTAAACAGTACCCTTTGTAAGAAGCCGCTGGTGTCTAGGTAGGTGCATTATTCTGGCGTGGCCACATGCCAAGACGTCAGCATTCTCGATTATACTGAGAATCCAAGGGATGTAAATCAACAAGAGACAGTAAAAGAGGTTTACACAGGGTCTTAATCTACAAAGAATCCTTGGAACGGGTCCCTGCTCCATGTCTGCGCCTGTGTCTCCGTTGTGCCGTATCCTGGATGGGTGTAGCACAATGGTCATCTGAAAAAGAGAGGAACTTAATTGCCGTGCAAAAGTGAAGTTATACTAGATAAACAATATATAGTTGAAATTGAGTAAAGGTGAGCCTTATTGCCACTTTTGCGCGCGCGTTGAGCCCCTTGTATTGTAATAGGGGTATGGCCATCAAACCTGTATTAATTACGTATAGCTGCACCAGACTTGTCTAACCGCGTCCGTGGTCTTAACGATCTGTCAAATGCTTGAGTTGGTGAGGCCGTTTAGTGTGCGGCGGCCAAGGCGGCCGCATCGTCTTCGGCGCGCAAGGAGCGCTCAATATTTCCATTTACTGTAATGATGCTGCGTGGACCGGGCATCTTGAGCTTGAGGGAAGCGTAATGTGGTATTGCGTTAGAGCGAGCGAAAGCTTTAAGTCCGAGTAGTGCTTGATAGCCACTTTGGAACGGAGCGACGTGGAAAGTTAAATTTTCGCTGCGGAAGTTATCAGGGAAGCCGAATATAACCTCTAGTAGCAGGGAGCCCCTGCAATGAGCCTCCGGGCCTGGCGTTACTCCTTTAAAGGTAGCATTGCTATGACAAATTTTTGTTGGGTCTATCCCCATTTTGCAGACTGTGTCCTGATATATCAGATTTAAACTGCTGCCGTCATCCATCAGGACTCGTGTGAAGTGGTATCTGTCAATTTTTGGATCTAATACCAAGGCAGCCCATCCTGCACGCCATATACTTGCCGAGTAATCCCGATGGTCGAAGGTGATCGGCTGGGACGACCAGTGGCGGAGCTCCGCGGTGATAGGCCCTGGGGCATGTTTCTCTAAAGGTGCCGCTTTGTTTCTCCCTTTTATCACGTGTAACACGTTGACTGTTTTGACTTCTGGTGGGAATTTCTTCTATTCCCCTGTGCTTTGCTTGTGAGGCTCGTCCTCATCTTCACTTGGTGTATCCTGCCCCTTGTGTTCGGCGTTGAGCTTGCCGGACTGTTTGAAGACCCAACATTCTTTGTGGGTATGATTTGCAGGTTTATCAGGGGAGCTATGGATCTGACATATTTGGTCTAGAATTTTGTTTAGGGTGGACAGTTCGTCTCTGTTGCCTTTGGAGGGCGGCTTCTGCTGCCTTGGCCGAGAGCTTCTAAATCCGGTGTTTACCGCCATGCTCTTCGGGCTGTCTTCTTTGTTCCGTCTCTTATTCTTGTTGCGTCGTGATTTCCCGTTTCCATCCCTGACTTCGGATGTACTTGGGTTGCTGGTGCTGCATCGGGCTAACTATCTATCCTCGCCCACACAAAAACGAGTCATGAGGCTTGTTAATGCTGCCATTATTCTCGGCTTTTCTTGACCGAGGTGTCTGGCAAGCCATTCGTCTCGAACGCTATGCTTGAAAGCTGCTAAGGCTTTGGCATCCGGACAGTCGACTATTTGGTTCTTTTTAGTGAGGAGCCTGTTCCAAAGTTTTTGGGCTGACTCACCGGGCTGTTGAGTTATATGACTTAAATCGTCTGCATCCGGTGGTCGGACATATGTCCCTTGAAAATTTGCCCGAAAGGCGTCTTCAAGCTCTTTCCAGCTTCCGATGGAGTTTTCGGGGAGGCTTTTAAGCCAGTGCCTGGCTGGCCCTT
The DNA here is from genome assembly GCF_002162155.2 of Triticum dicoccoides. Classification (NCBI taxonomy): domain Eukaryota; kingdom Viridiplantae; phylum Streptophyta; class Magnoliopsida; order Poales; family Poaceae; genus Triticum; species Triticum dicoccoides. The sequence goes on along the minus strand of NC_041386.1, from coordinate 131,272,675 downwards.
TGAGCTTGAGGGGTTAGTACTTGATGGCGTGGAGATCATCTCCTCGAGCCATATGGATATGGAGGATGTAGTCCTCAATCCAGACCCCAGGGTCTGTTGTTCCGTCGTATGCGTCTATGTTTACGGGTTTGAATCCCTCTAGAAATTCATGATCCAGCACCTCGTCGGTGAAACATAGAGGGTGTGCGGCACCCCTATATTTGGGTGTACCGTGGTGTTCGGATGTTTGTTGTGTTGCATTGTATGTTGGAGCGCGCTTGCGTGGTCCATAGATGGATCTAGTTGCGCCATCCTTTTGATGCGATCCCTGACGCGGATCGCGTATTGGTTTTTGTGCGGCGTCGTTTGCCGCTTTATGTTGGCTATGAGGTCGTCTATCGGACCGGAAGGCCGTTTTATTTTTTAATTGTGGAGGATCTAAGGCCTCCTCATCAAATTGAGGTAGCAACTTTCGCTTTGGATAGCTCTTGGTGTGGCAGTTACTGCCGTACTTCGTTGCAGTGTTGAGTACTTCACTCCATTTGATTTTGACTGTGTCTTGTGCAACCTTGAGCCTTTGCTTCAGTTTTTTCAGGCTCCTCGACATGGCAACAAGCCTTTGGTGGGTGTTATGTTGCTCCTCGCGCCTTTCCGGTGTGGTTTCGTCCGGACTGTTATCTCCGACGGAGTCGGGTTGTTCGGTTTGATTCCCCGTGTTGCCCTGGTCGGGCAATGGTGCACCCTGCTCTATTGCTGGGTCTATATGATCGTTATTTCTGCCGAGGCGGGATTTGGAGCAGCACTTATGCTGCCGCTTTGACTGCTTCTCGAGGGAACAACCCTTTGCTGCGTCCTTCCGTTCCTCGTCGTTGTTTTCTTTGGGTGTGTCCACCATGTATACGTCATGTGATGAAGTGGGCGTCCATTGCCCTGTGGGCAGTGGTCCATACCGTCGATGTCTTCGGAGTCGAAGTCGAGCATGTCGGTTAAGTCATCCACAGTGGCTACTAAGTGGGTGGTGGGTGGGCAGCGAATTTCTTCGTCATCTACATCCCAATCTTGCCGAACATAGTTCGGCCAGGACCCTCCTAAGGAGAGAGACCTTAGTGAGTTCAGTATGTCGCCGAAGGGCGAGTGCTGAAAAATATCCGCGGAGGTAAACTCCATGATCGGCCCCAATTGGATTCGACAGGAACAGGCGCAGGCGGTTCGGAGTCCGTGGCCGGAGAAGGATCCGACAGTTTGGCAACATGGCTCTCGTGAAGGGTAAGGTCGATATTCGGCTCGATCACCACTGAGGATACGGCCTCCGCGGCGGGGTCTATCCACCCGTCCATGGATGGCGCAACTAGCTCCGAATTAAGGGTCGGAGCGGCTGCTGGTGCGATTTCTTGAACACGGTCCGATGGTAGAGCTAAATCGTACTCATCGTGACCACGTGGCGCACAAGGCAGGGGCTTGAATCTGTCGAAGATAAAGTCTCTGTGGATATCGACCGTGTAGTTTAAGCTTCCAAACCTGACCTGGTGGCCAGGGGCGTAACTTTTCATCTGCTCCAGATGGCCAAGCGAGTTGGCCCGCAGTGGGAAGCCGCCGAACACAAAGATCTGTCCGGGGAGAAAAGTCTCACCCTGGACTGCATCGCTATCGATGATCGTAGGAGCCATCAAGCCTAACGGCGACGACACAGAGGAACTCTCAATGAAAGCACCAATGTCGGTGTCAAAACCGGCGGATCTCGGGTAGGGGGTCCCAAACTGTGCGTCTAAGGCGGATGGTAACAGGAGGCAGGGGACACGATGTTTTACCCAGGTTCGGGCCCTCTTGATGGAGGTAAAACCCTACGTCCTACTTGATTTATTCTTGATGATATGAGTATTAAAAGAGTTGATCTACCACGAGATCGGAGAGGCTAAACCCTAGAAGCTAGCCTATGGTATGATTGTATGTTTTCCTACGGACTAAAACCCTCCGGTTTATATAGACACCAGAGGGGGCTAGGGTTCACAAGGTCGGTTACAAAGGAGGACATATACATATCCGTATTACCTAGCTTGCCTTCCACGCCAAGTAGAGTCCCATCCGAACATAGGACGAAGTCTTCAATCTTGTATCTTCATAGTCCAACAGTCCGGCCAAAGGATATAGTACGGCTGTCTGGAGACCCCCTAATCCAGGACTCCCTCAGTCCCCTTTATATTATCTACCATACTTTGCCCTCATATTTAACTAACAAAATGTTAATGCATGTTATAAAAATTATATAATTGGAAACTATGTTCAAATATGAATCCAACTATATAATCTTTGGCGACATGCATTCGTATTTTATTAGTTAAATCATACTTATAAACCAGGATGTGGGTATAGTAGGTATTTAAATCGCAAATGTTTTTTTATTAACCGTGTGTGTACGTGACATTTCTTCCTCCTCTCGCACGTCTTGTCACCCCGCTGTCGCAGACAGCTTAGAGCGTAAGCTTGCACAGCACGCGGGGGCGTTCTTTTGGCCAACCGGTGGCGCCAATGAATCGTCGGTGAGCCCGTTCCCGCGCAACCTCGTAGGTTCCCGCGCAAGCTTCCTGCCCGACTTGCTGAAATCCCCCAAAATCCCAATGCTTACCGGCCTGCTATAAAAACCCTCACGGCCGGTGAGTCATGCGTCGTATTTTCCCCTCCCTCCCTCCCTATAGCTTAACTCGTTTGCTTCTCCCACAATCGCCAATGGCACCAGTCCGTCGTCGTCGCTCAGCCACTCTGCCGTCATCAGAGGACAGCTCCAGCTGGGAGGCTACCGCGGTGGCGACACAGTCCCCGGTGTAGTGTAGTGCGTGTGGCGTCCCTGTTGGGTGTGCGCGTAACACCCACCTCACGCTCCTCCGCCGGTGCCCGTCGGCAACTCTTGCCGGCCTCCGGTGCCGCCACACCACCGTCGAAAGCTAGGGCCATCGGCCGCTCCGCCGCCGCTGCCCGAAGGCGGGAGGTGGCCGTCGTGGCCGGCAGTGCGCGTGGCCATCACCCGCTCTGCCACCGTGGCCCGAAGGCGGGAGGTGGTGGTCATGGCCGCCACCCCATCATCGCCCGCTGTGGCCACCAGCCCACCGTCGACCGCGGGGGTCATCACCCGCTCCGCCACTGCCACCCGAAGGCGGGAGGCGGAGGTTGATGCCCGCATGTGCGTCAGCGACCTTGCGCGCAACACCGAGTTCCTGCAGGAGGAGGAGGAGGAGCGCCTCGTCGAGCACGCAAAGAGCCTTACTGCCGCCGTGGCCGCTGCACACTCTGCCTCCGAGGCGAGGAATCAGGAGATCTACGAGGAGAACCACCGCTTCGAGAGGGGTTGTCTGGAGCGGCAGAGGGCGTTCGAGGTGAGCGTCACTGAAACTGCAACGGTAGAGGAGAGGGAGCCGGAAGTAGTACAAAGCCCCTCTGAAGTAGTAGTAGTATTTAGGGGCTATTTTGTCTAGTTCAACTGACTATAGATGTGGTGGAACTATATAATGTACTTAAAATTAGCTAGTATATATAGTTGAACTAGCTATTTCAGTACGTGGTTGGCAACAATTGGGGAAAAAGTTTGGTCGGTTCAGCTATCGAGTAGAACTGTTTGTATAAATTAAGAATGACTGCTTAATCTATGAATGAAATCTATGCTTAATTACTGAATTTTAGTTGCAAAAATTAGATAATGCTAGTGTTTTTTAGCTTCATATTTTGAAAAATCGCAGTGTTACAAGGTTGACAAATGGCAATGTTACTAGATCAACAAATGTCAATCTTTCCAGTTTGAGAAATGGTAACATACCCAATATGATAGATGCAAATCGCACCAAATTGTTTATAAGTGGTTGCACACGGGTCATCCAAAAGAACCATTTGCGTTGAAGAGATGCACAAATCCTGCTCCCACTTAGCATCATGTCGTCCCGGGGTCGACGGGCGGGGGACGGGAGGACGGCAGCTGGCGGCGTTGAGAGGTAGCATTCGATGCTGGCGTCCCATGCCGCTGAGGGGGCACGCGCACGGAGAGGAAGGCGGGCGGCCATGGAAGTCAAAGGGCTCGCTTCCTAGTGAGCCTGCACAGTGTATAGCTCGCATGCTTCCTGATGAGCCCGCACATTCGAGGACAGCTTGCACGCCTCTCGGTCTGCCTACGCATTGGACTACGCTCGCACGCCTCTTGTTCAATCAAGGTCAAGCAGCTGTCCGCACGACACCTCCTACAACCATTAAAACCAAGACACATGGCGTCACGTGAATGGTTAACAGAATGCACACGGTTTGAATTATACAAATGTTTGAGATATTAAAGTGGCAACTATTTTTCAAAATGCATTTATTTGCTGTCATTATTCGAGTGCGCCTTCTCTCAAAATGGACACGAAAAATACCACAGCATGTCGGGTGCCATTCCATGATAGCATGCCAAGTTTCATGAATTTCAGACGAGTTTTGGATTTACTAGAATTTAAAAATAAAGTATCTCAACGTTTTGCCGGCAATCAGCGGTGCCTTGGTGTTTGAAATTCATTCCCATTCTTGCATGGAACCTAAGAATGCACCCAAGGACACATATTTGATTTTTCAACCAATTTATATGCACTGGAGCATGTGCATGTATTTCAAATTTGAATTATGCACATAAATGCATTGAAAACTCAGTTAATGCATACAAATGTCCAAACGAACCCCGAAAAATCACAAAAATTGACACAACACTCCTGTTGTTCTATGTTGACACGGATATCGTTTCGTCCCCAAAGGTGGGACTGTAACACCCACAATGCGGCTATATCTCCCACGTGTCGGGGCATGACTTAGAGGCATAGCCGCATGGTAGGAATGTCGCAAGAGGGGTAATCTTTACACATCCCATGTATAGAATAAGAAAGGGATAAAGAGTCTGCTTACGATCGCCACTTCACACAATACACAAATAGTCATACATCATCCAGAATGCAAACAAGGTCCGACTATGGAACCAAAATAAAGAAAGACAACCCCAAATGCTAGATCACCGATCATTCCAACTGGGCTCCACTACTGATCATCGGGAAACGAAACATAGTAACGCCCGAATCCTTGTTGAACTCCCACTTGAGTTCGGTAGCATCCCCTGCACTGGCATCATCGACACCTGCATCTGTTTGGAAGTATCTGTGAGTCATGGGGACTCAGCAATCTCACACCTGGGAGATCAAGACTATTTAAGCTTAAGGGGTAGGAAAAGGAAGTGAGGTGGAGCTGCAGCAAGCACTAGCTTATATGGTGGATAACATATGAAAATGAGAGCGAGAAGAGAAGAAACGCACGGTCGAGAAGCTATAAGTGATCAAGAAATGATCCTGAAGCTACTTACGTTCAAGCATAACACAAGACCGTGTTCTCTTCCCGGACTCCGTTGAAAAGAGACCATCACGGCTACACACGCGGTTGATTCATTTTAATTAAGTTAAGTGTCAAGTTTTCTACAACCGAATAGCAACAAATTCCCATCTGCCCATAACCGCGGGAACGGCTTTCGAAAGTTCAAAACCCTGCAGGGGTGTCCCAACTTAGCCCATCACAAGCTCTCACGGTCAACGAAGGATATTCCTTCTCCCGGGAAGACCCCATCAGTCTCGGAATGTCGGTTACAAGACATTTTGACAATGGTAAAACAAGACCAGCAAAGCCTCCCGATGTGCCGACAAATCCCGATAGGAGCTGCACATATCTCGTTCTCAAGGCACACCGGATGAACACTACATACAAATAAAACCAACACTCAAGTTTCCTCGAGGTAGCGCTGCAAGTGGCGCTGTTTTGGACCAGCACTCAAAGGAGCACTGGCCCGGGGATTTAAAATAAAGATGACCCTTGAGTCCGCGGAACCCAAGGGAAATGCTTAGGTGGAAAATGGTAAAACCAAGGTTGGGGCTTGCTGGAGGACTTTTATTCAAGGCGAACTGTCAAGGGGTTCCCATAACACCCAACCGCGTAAGGAACACAAAATCAAGGAACATAACGCCGGTATGACGGAAACTAGGGCGGCAAGAGTGGAGCAAAATACCAAGCATAAGGCCGAGCCTTCCACCCTTTACCAAGTATATAGATGCATTAACTTAAATAAGAGATAATAATGATATCCCAACAATATCCATGTTCCAACATGGAACAAGCTTCATCTTCACCTACAACTAGCAACGCTATAAGAGGGGCTGAGCAAAAGCGGTAACATGGCCAAACAACGGTTTGCTAGGAAAGGTGGGTTAGAGGCTTAACATGGAAATATGGGAGGCATGATATAGCAAGTGGTAGGTAGCGCGACATAGCAAAAGAGCGAACAACCAGCAAGCAAAGATAGAAGTTATTTCGAGGGTATGGTCATCTTGCCTGCAAAGTTCATAGAGTTGTCAAAAGCTTGATCCTCGTAAGCATTCTCAACAGGCTCCTCGGTCACGTACTCATCTCCTGGATCTACCCAAAGCAAGAACACAAGAAAAGGATCAAAAATCAATCACAGTGCAATGCCCAAGCATCATGATGCAATACATGACATGATATGCGAGATGGGATATGCAATGCATATGCATGCTCCGGAAGAGAGTGAATGATCAAGGCATAAACTTGGCAAACCAAGTGTGCTTCTGGGAAGATGAGATGATTTTGGTCAAAATCAATATAAAGATCACCGGAAACGGATGCACGGTTTGCAAATGGCAAGCAAAACAAGGATGGCACAATTCTGCGATTAACAGCACGATGCCATCTAGACTGCAACAAGAAACTAATCTACTGCACTCGAACATAGCAACAAAGTATATGGTAGTGATGTACTCAAAATGCTTGACAAAACATGAACACTGAGCTACGGCTAAAACACACAAGAGCTGGTTCAAACAAGCATGGCAAAAGTGCAAAAGTGAAAATACTAACATGCCAGAAATAACATCAGGAAGCCATGTTTAGAGAAAGCAAACAACATGCTACAGGAACATATCAAAGCAGACAAAGGCATGGCATGAACCTACTAAATGCATAGATCAAAAGTCCCTTACTGATCATGAGCCAAAAAGGCATAGAAGATATGATGGCACCCATGTAAACATAGCAAGTTTTATTAAGAGTTTCAGACTTAGCAGAAAACAGAGCATGGCAAAAACAGAATTATGAAGGCATCTTTGCGAGCTCAAATCACTCATCACGAAGCCTTGCATGACAAAACAAGCATACCAACAGCAAGATGACATTTTCATTAAGCCAACCATGGCAAGATCAAGGTCATAGCATGTATGGATCAATAGAAACAACCATGGCAAAATTGATTAACATGTAAACATCTGCCAGGAAAATTTTATAGCAAAAGCAGAGCAAGAACAAGACATGCTAGTGCACTCTATAATTGCAAACAGGGGCATGGATGGATAGAGCATAACCATATGTTGCAAAGACCCTTATTGAAGATACTCAAAACAAGCATAGATCTCACTGTAGCATCATGTTTACATCGTAAGTCCCTGAAAACAGCAATATTACGAAGACTATTTTGCATGCTTGTGCTAGTCACCACATTGAACAAAAAAAACATGGCAAGCACCACTTTAAAGATGGCATGGCATATCTCAAAACACATGTAGAGGTCATGCCCATATGAAGCACACATCAAATGTGACAAAAATGACAAATCATCATAATCTGCTAAGTAACAAGAGTAAACATATTATAGCACTCTTGCATCAATGATTAGGGTATCAAGATGAACTCAAACAAGCATGCCACAATGGAGTGACATGAAGAGCATCTCCCAATGAACATTTGATATCTCATGCGCATGAAAGATAGCTACGGTCACAGAGATATGGCATGATGAACAGAGGCATAAAAAATTACAGGGAAAAGACAGACGAAAATCAACCTCCGGATCTCAGATCAAGGGTTTGGGGCACGCCGTATGAGGTTTGCCAGAAGTGGCCGGAGTTCGAGGAGATGGACGCCAGTGGGTCGTGCTCGCCGGATCCGGCCCTCCCGTGGCCGGATCTAGCCGGAGGTGGAGGAGGAAGGCGCGGGGCGGCGACCTCGGGCAACAGGGAGGCGCGGGGCGACATGGCGGACGCTGGCGCCGGCTGGAGCGGCAGCGAGCTCGGCCGCTGGCAGCAGCGAGGCAGAGAGCGGAGCGCCAGCGCGCGGGCGCTCGGGGCGGCGGCGGCGGATGGGCCGTACGGGCCCCTCTAGGGCCCGGCAGGCCTACACGGAAGGAGCGGTGAAGTGGGCGCGGATCGCCACGTGTCGCCCCCGGATTCGTCTTGTGGCAGCGCGGACACGTCCGTCCTTGGTGGGGAAGGTGTCCGGCGGAGCGAGGGGTATTTCTAGGGTTTCAATCGTGAATTTGGAGGGAGAGATGCATTTATATAGGTAGAGGGAGTTTGGAGTGTCCAAATGAGGTGTAGTTTTCGCCCACATGATCATGATCCAACGACGGAGGACATGGAAGTGGTTTGGTTGGTTATTGGGCCGTTTTGGAGGGGTGTTGGGCTGCAACACACTAGAGGCCTTCCCGGATACCCGGTTAACCGTTGGAGTATCAAACGGACTCCAAATGGAACGAAATTTGACAGGCGGTCTACCGGTGGTGTACCAAGGACACTTGGAAAATCTCGGTCCATTCCGAGAATGTTGACCACCCGCTCACGAAAAGAGACAAGAGGGGTGCGCCGGTGCACGTAGGAGTGTCGGATTGCAAAACAGACAACGGGGAAAATGCTCGGATGCATGAGACGAGCACGTATGCAAATGCAATGCACATGATGACATGATATGAAATGCATGACATGAACAAAATGAAAAACGAAGAAAAAACCCAACCACGAAGGGAATATCATAACTTAAAGCCGAAAATGGCAAGAGTCGGAGTTACAAATATGCCAAGTTACATCCGGGGTGTTACAACACTCCACCACTATGAAAGGATCTCGTCCCGAGATCTATGACTGAAAGAACTTTGGATATTCAGAATGGAGATGGTCCTCACGTTCCCAGGTGGCTTCTCGGTCGGAATGATGTGACCACTTTATTTTAAGGAATTTGATAGACTTGTTGCGAGTCTTGCACTCAGTTTGTTCAAGAATAGCAACGGGATGCTCATGGTAAGACAAATATTCTTGGAGACCAATCCATTTGAAGTTGGTGGTGCACTCAGGAGTCTTGAAGCACTTGCGAAGCTGTGACACGTGAAACACATCATACACATTTGCGAAGTTGGACGGAAGCTCAAGTTGATAGGCGAGATCGCCTCTTTTTCCAATGATCTTGAAAGGACCCACGTATCTAGGGGCAAGCTTCCCTTTGATACTGAAGCGATGAGTGCCTTTGATTGGAGAGACGCAGAGGTAGACATGGTCTCCGATCTCGAAAGCCAAGTAACGATGCTTGCTATCATAGTAACTCTTCTGGCGCAATTGCGCGGCTTTGAGATTTTCACGGATGACTTTACACATTTCTTCAGCCTCTGTGATTAAGTCATTTCCAAGAAGTTGGTGTTCACTAGTCTCTGACCAATTGAGAGGAGTACGACACTTTCTACCATAGAGAATTCCGAATGGGGCCTTGCCCGAACTCACTTGGAAACTGTTGTTGTAGGAGAACTCGGCATATGGAAGACAATCTTCCCACTTCATACCAAAGGAAATGACACAAGCCCTGAGCATATCTTCAAGGATTTGATTGACTCGCTCGACTTGGCCACTAGTTTGAGGATGGAAGGCTCTGCTGAAGCGAATGTTGGTGCCCATGGCCTTCTGAAAGGAGTCCCAAAACTTGGAAGTGAAGATGCTTCCACGATCTGAAGATATCAACTGCGGAATGCCATGCAAAGAGACAATCCTGGAGGTGTATAGCTCTGCCAGCTGAGCTGCTGTGATAGATTCTTTGATTGGAAGGAAATGAGCCACTTTAGTAAGCTTGTCAATGACAACGAAGATAACATCATTTCCGCGCTTGGACTTGGCAAATCCAGTCACGAAGTCCATTTCAATATGGTCAAATTTCCATTATGGAATAGCAAGAGGTTGGAGGAGACCAGCTGGCCGTTGGTGTTCTGCTTTCACCCTTCTGGAGACATCACATTCATTCACGAATTGAGCAATTTCTCGCTTCATTCAAGTCCACCAATACGACTGCTTGAGGTCATGGTACATCTTTGTACTTCTAGGATGAACGGATAGGAGAGAATTGTGCGCCTCATTCATAATGACTTTCCTTAGATCACCTTTAGGAACCACAATCCGATCCTCGAAGAATAGAGTGTCTTTGTCATCAATGCGATAGCACTTGTACTTGGGTTGTCTCTTGGCAATCCAATTTTTCACCTTCTTCACCATGGAATCAAGAAGTTGTGGCTCACGAATTTGAACTTCCAAGTAGGAGAGACTATGAGGTTGGCAAGAAATCCTTGAGGAACAACTTGGAGATTCAGTTTGCGGAAAGCTTCACAAAGGTCCAGTTGGAAGGGTTTGAGAAATTAAGCTGTTGCAGTAAGCCTTCCTGCTCAAAGCATCTGCAATGACATTGGACTTGCCTGGAGTATATTCAATACTTAAATTGTATTCTTGAATCATTTTGACCCAACGAGTCTGCCTGAGGTTGAGGTTGGGCTGAGTGAAGATGTACTTGAGGCTCTTATGATCTGTGAAGATGTCCACTTTCCTTCCCAACAAGAGATGTCTTCACGTTAATAATGCATGGACAACTGCCGCCAACTCGAGGTCGTGAGTGGGGTAGTTCCTTTCGTTGGGCTTCAACTGGCGAGAGGTATAAGCCACAACTTTCTTCTCTTGCATTAACACAACACCAGACCTTGCAGGGAGGCATCACAGAAAACTTCAAATGGTTTGGATTCATGAGGAGGAGTCAAGACAGGAGCTGTGGCCAGCTTCTCTTTGAGGGTGTTGAAAGCAACATCACACTCAGGCGTCCAGACATACTTGACATGCTTCTGGAGGTGGTTGGAAAAAGGCTTTTCAATCTTAGAGAAATTCCCAACGAATCTTCGACAATAGCTTGCAAGCCCAAGAAAACTGCGGAGCTGCTTGACATTCTGAGGAGGTTCCCAATTCACAATTGCAGACACCTTCTCGGGATTAACAGTGATGCCCTTGGCTGAGATGATATGACCAAGGTAAAGAACTTTGTCAAGCCAGAACTCACACTTGGAAAACTTCGCATAGAACTGATGCTCTCTGAGTTTGTCGAGTACCAATCTCAAATGCTTGGCATGATCCTCCTTATTCTTGGAACAGACCAAGATATCATCGAGATATACCAGGACGAAATCATTTGTGTAAGGGTTGAAGATAAAGTTCATCATGCGAGAGAACATTGGAGGAGCATTGACAAGGCCGAAAGACATGATAGTATATTCATAAGAACTATAGCTTGTTCTGAATGCTGTCTTGGGGATATCTTGTTCACGAATGCGAATCTGATGATAACCCATATGGAGGTCAAGCTTGGAGAATACTTTGGCACCCTTAAGTTGCTCGAAAAGCTCATTGATGTTGGGAAGTGGATACTTGTTCTTTATTGTCTTCTTGTTCAATGGATGGTAATCGACACAGAGTCATTTTGTTCCATCCTTCTTCTTGACAAAAAGAACACCACAACCCCATGGAGATGAACTCGGTCTGATCATACCCATACGCTCTTGTTCATCGAGTTGTTTCTTCAACTCCTCTGGTCCAAGCTTGTAAGGACATTTGCAAAAAGGTTTCGTGCCAGGCTCAAGATCGATAACGAATTCAACTGGCCAGTGAGGAGGCATTCCTGGAAGCTCTTCTGGAAAGATGTCTTGATATTCATAAACGAATGGAATCTGAGAGATGGCATTCAACTCGCCCTTCTCATTGAGAGAAAACGGTCGAATGGTATCATCCCGAGCGGCATAGATGATCACATCCTTAGACGAGTGTGTTAATTGAATCTGCCTGACAGCACAATCAAGATGAGCCTTGTGCTTAGAAAGCCAGTCCATGCTGAGAATTAGATCAATATACGAGTCACCAAGAACAATTGGAGAAGACAGAAACTTATAGTCACCCATCTCGATAGACACATCCGAGATGCAATTATTAGATGCCATTTTCTTACCCAGGGACACAATCTTTAACAGGAAAGGAATCTTTTCGGTCACAAACTCATTCTTGGTAACAAAAGGTCTTGAAATGAAAGAAAGCGATGCACTAGTATCAAACAATACTTTTGCAGGAAAGGAGTTAACTGGAAGGTTACCCATGATCACTTCTGAAGAATCCTCTGCCTGATATGTGTTCATCGTGTTGACCTTATCATGGGATTATGCTTGACCACTGCATTACTTGAAGATCTCACAGGAGGGGGAGGCGGAAGGCTCCTTTGGTTGAAGCATTTGTTTGCATAGTGCCCTTTCTGCTGACACTTGTTGCAAGTAACCTCTAAGAGCGGAAGGTGCTAAGGAGCACTTGAACTTGGAGCTTGAGACTGAGCTTTGTTCTGATAGACTAGGTTGGGTGGGTGGGAAGATCCATTGCCACCTTTGCTCTTCTGCTGATAAGGCTGACGAAACGGAGGAGGAGGAGGCAACCAGAACTTCTGTTGCTTAGCTGCCACTTGTGATGAAGAAGATTGAACTGCATCCCTGACTCTCTTCTTAGATGCCTCACACTTGAGCTGAGCAGCTTCTTGCTTTTGTGCCATGTTGTAGAATTCATCAAACTTAGTCGGCTCAAGAAGCATGAGTGTTAATTGCGGATCTTCCCTTAGGCCACCTTTGAATTAATAAATCATACTCTTTTCATCAGGGACGTCTTGTTTAGCGAAGCGAGCAAGTTTCTGAAACTGGATATTGTATTGATACACAGACATGCTGCCTTGCTTGATATTGTGGAACTCCTCACGCTTACTCTCAGCAATACTTTGTAGAATGTGATGAGCTTTGAAGTCTCGGTGGAAATCATCCTAGGTAATCACACAACCTCCCCTGGAATCCCTGTATTGTTGGTACCACTCAGCAGCTTGGTCTTTGAGTTGAAACAAAGAAAACTTGACAAAGTCCTCATGCCTGACATTGCTACACTCAAAATGTTTGCAGATATCCACGAGCCAGTCGTCAGCGTCTGTGGCCTCGACACAGTTGTTGAAGGACATCGGCTAGTTTGCGAGGAATTGGTTGAGGGTAGCAAACTAAGGCTCATTGTTGCCTTGGCCTTGATTTCCTTGGTTACGCTCTTTCAAGAGTTGCATAAGCATCTGAGTGTTGGCGTTGGTGGCTGCCATGGCAGCTTGCCATGCCTCCAGAGGTGGAGGTGGTGGCGGAGGGTCCGGATTCTGACGCGTTGGAGGAGCCATCCTGAAGATGTTGCCATCCTGAAGATGTTTCCATTAAGGTTGAGAAGCCACTTAGATAAAGGTAGATGAATAAAGCAACAAGGTACGTATATGAAGAAATAAGTGGTAAGGATTACCCAATCACAAACCAAATATCTGCAAGAAGAAATACTAGAGCTACTTGAATTCCCACCTATGAAACTCCCGAAACTTTCTGGTTATGCAATCAGGTGTTGGGGATACAGGGGAAGCATAATATCTCACTCAAAACTAGCAAATCCTACATCCAGCTGTATCCATCCTTCAACACATAACCAAGAAACCTTTGGAAATCATGTACCTCAACCTTCGAAAAGCATCCATTATACAAGTTATGGCAATACTCCCGAACTCCTGCCCCAGTATTGGGAGGCGTCGAGGTTATCTCACCAACAACTACATAAAAGAGATATTCGATGTCGGCGAACTCAGGTATTCCAGAACTGCAATGATAAAATTGTGACGATAACACCTCAGAGCTCAAGTCCCTGGGACACTACCACAACCCCTAAATGTTAGGAGGCACCAAGAACAATGTTCTCGTCACAAAACCATCGGAACGATTCCAAGATACCCACATGATCCTAATTTTTTTTTGTGAAATTTGAGAAGAGAAGAGTCAAAACTCTATGTCAGGAGGCCTCACTAGAGCGATGATGGGACTGATGAGTAAAAAGAATCCTACTCTCCGATATATATAATCGTAAGACTCAAAACATTTGTTCTAGACTCAACAACATCAGTGATTCGATCAAGCAGGGGGCTCCTAAGTTGGGGAAGGCTCTGATACCAACTTGTAACACCCACAATGCGGCTATATCTCCCACGTGTCGGGGCACAACTTAGAGGCATAGCCGCATAGTAGGCATGTCGCAAGAGGGGTAATCATTACACATCCCATGTACTGAATAAGAAAGGGATAAAGAGATGGCTTACAATCGCCACTTCACACAATACATAAATAGTCATACATCATCCAGAATACAAACAAGGTCCGACTATGGAACCAAAATAAAGAAAGACAACCCCAAATGCTAGATCCCCGATCGTCCCAACTGGGCTCCACTACTGATCATCCGGAAACGAAACATAGTAATGGCCCGAATCCTCGTCGAACTCCCACTTATGTTTGGTAGCGTCCCCTGCACTGGCATCATCGGCACTTCCATCTGTTTGGAAGTATCTGTGAGTCACGGGGACTCAGCAATCTCACACCCGCGAGATCAAGACTATTTAAGCTTAAGGGGTAGGAAAAGGAAGTGAGGTGGAGCTGCAGGAAGCACTAGCTTATATGGTGGCTAACATACGCAAATGAGAGCAAGAAGAGAAGCAAGGCACGGTCGAGAAGCTATAAGTGATCAAGAAATGATCCTGAATCTACTTACATTCAAGCATAACACAAGACCGTGTTCTCTTCCTGGACTCCGCCGAAAAGAGATCATCACGGCTACACACGCGGTTGATTCATTTTAATTAAGTTAAGTGTCAAGTTTTCTACAACCAGATATTAACAAATTACCATCTTCCCATAACCGCGGGCACGGCTTTTGAAAGTTCAAAACCCTACAGGGGTGTCCCAACTTAGCCCATCACAAGCTCTCACGGTCAACGGAGGATATTCCTTCTCCCGGGAAGACCCGATCAGTCTTGGAATCCCGGTTACAAGACATATTGGCAATGGTAAAACAAGACCAGCAAAGCATCCCAATGTGCCCACAAATCCTGATAGGAGCTCCATATATCTCGTTCTCAGGGCACACCGGATGAACAGTACGTACAACTAAAACCAACCCTCAAGTTTCCCCGAGGTGGCGCTGCAAGTGGCTCTGTTTAGGACCAACACTCAGAGGAGCACTAGCCCGGGCGTTTAAAATAAAGATGACCCTTGAGTCCGCGGAACCCAACGGAATATGCTTAGGTGGCAAATGGAAAACCCAAGGTTGGGCCTTGCTGGAGGAGTTTTACTCAAGGCAAACTATCAAGGGGTACCCATAACACCCAACCGCGTAAGGAACGCAAAATCAAGGAACATAACAACGGTATGACGGAAACTAGGGCGGAAAGAGTGGAACAAAATACCAGGCATAAGGCCGAGCCTTCCACCCTTTAACAAATATATAGATGCATTAATGTAAGTAAGAGATAATAATGATATACCAACAATATCCATGTTCCAACATGGAACAAGCTTCATCCTCACCTGCAACTAGCAACGTTATAAGAGGGGCTGAGCAAAAGCGGTAACATAGCCAAACAACGATTTGCTAGGAAAGGTGGTTAGAGGCTTGGCATGGAACTATGGGAGGCATGATATAGAAAGTGGTAGGTAGCGCGGCATAGCAAAAGAGCGAACAACTAGCAAGCAAAGATAGAAGTGATTTTGAGGGTATGGTCATCTTGCTTGCAAAGTTGTCAGAGTTGTCAAATGCTTGATCCTCGTAAGCGTTCTCAACAGGTTCCTCGGTCACATACGCGTCTCCCGGCTCTACTCAAAGCAAGAACACAAGCAAAGTACCAACAATCAATCACGATGCAATGCCCAAGCATCATGATGCAATACGTGGCATGATATGCGAGATGGGATATGCAATGCATATGCATGCTCCGGAAGAGAAAGAATGATCAAGGCATCAACTTGGCAAACCAAGTGTGCTGCTGGAAAGATGAGATGATTTCGGTCGAAATCGATATAAAGATCACCAGAAAAGGATGCACGGTTTGCAAATGGCAAGCAAAACAAGGATGGCACAATTCTGCGATTAACAACACGACATGCTACGGGAACATATCATAGAAAACAAAGGCATGACATGAACCTACTAAATGCATAGATCAAAAGTCCCTTACTGATGATGAGCCAAAAAGGCACAGAAGATATGATGGCACCCATATAAACATAGCAAGTTTTATTAACAGTTTCAGACTTAGCTGAAAACAGAGCATGGCAAAAACAGAATTATGAAGGCATCTTTGCGAGCTCAAATCACTCATCAGAAAGCCTTGCATGACAAAACAAGCATACCAGCAACAAGATGACATGTTCATGACACTAACCATGGCAAGAGAAAGTTTATAGCATGTATGGATCAATAGGAATAACCATGGCAAAATTGATTAACATGTAAACAATCTGCTAGGAACATTTTATAGGAAAAGCAGAGCAAGAACAAGACATGCTAGGGCACTCCATAATTGCAAACAGGGGCATGGATGTATAGAGCATAACCATATGTTCCGAACACCCTTACTGAAGATACTCAAAACAAGGATGGATCTCACTGTAGCATCATGTTTACATGGCATCAAAATAACAGCAGGCACAAGACTTAGCAAAATCCTAAGTCCCCGAAAACAGCAATATTACGAAGCCTAGTTTGCATGCTTGTGCACCACATTGATCTAAAAAATACATGGCAAGCACCACTGTAAAGATGGCATGGCATATCTCAAAACACATGAAGAGATCATGCCCATATGAAGCACACATCAAATGTGATAAAAATGACAAATCATGATAATCTGCTAAGTAACAGGAGTAAACATTTTATAGCACTCTTGCATCAATGATTATGGCATCAAGATGAACTAAAACAAGCATGCCACAATAGAATGAAATGAAGAGCATCTCTCAATGATCATTTTGATATCTCATGCACATGAAACAGAGCTACGGTCACGGAGATATGGCATGATGAACAGGGGCATAAAAATTATAGGGAAAACACTTACACAAAAATCAACCTCCGGATCTCAGATCTAGGGTTCGGGGCATGCCGTACGAGGTTCACCGGAAGCGGCTGGAGTTCGAGGAGATGGACGCCGGTGGGTCGTGCTCGCCGGATCCGGCCCTCCCGCGGCCGGATCTGGCCGGAGGTGGAGGAAGGCGCGGGGTGGTGACCTCAGGCGACGGGGAGGCGCGGGGCGACGTGGTGGACGCCGGCGCCGGTTGGAGCGGCGGTGAACTCGGCCGCTGGCAGCAGCGAGGCGGAGGGAAGAGCGCCGGCGCGCGGGCGAGGCGGAGTGTGGCACGTGAAAGCTCGGGGCGGCGGCGGCGGATGGGTCGGACGGGCCCCACCTGGGCCCGGCGGGCCTGCTTAGAAGGGGCGGCGAAGTGGGCATAGATCACCATGTGTCACCCCTGGATTTGTCGGGTGGCAGCCCGGACAAGTCCGTCGGGGGCGGGGAAGGTGTCCGGCGGCGCAAGGGGGATTTCTAGGGTTTTAACTGTGAATTTGGAGGGGGATATGCATTTATATAGGTAGAGGGAGTTTGGAGTGTCCAAATGAGGTGTTGTTTTCGCCCACACGGTCGTGATCCGACGAGGGAGGATATGGAAGTGGTTTGGATGGGTTATTGGGCCGTTTTGGAGCGGTGTTGGGCTGCAACACACAAGAGGCCTCCCCGGATACCTGGTTAACCGCTGGAGTATCAAACGGACTCCGAATGGAACGGGATTTGACAGGCGGTCTACCGGTGGTGTTCCAAGGCCACTTGGAAAATCTAGGTCCATTCCAAGAACGTTTAGCACCTGCTCACGAAAATAGAAAAGAGGGGTGCGCCCGTGCACGTAGGAGTGTCGGATGGCAAAACGGACAACAGGGAAAATGCTCGCATGCATGAGACGAGCACGTATGCAAATGCGATGCACGTGATGACATGATATGAAATGCATGACATGAACAAAATGCAAAACAAAGACAAAACCCAACCACGAAGGGAATCTCATAACTTAAAGCCGAAAATGGCAAGAGTCGAAGTTACAAATATGGCAAGTTACATCCGGGGTGTTACAGGGACGTTCCCTACCGAAACCAGCATGCTTGTTGTGAGAGTCTCTGGTTTGTGAGAAGCATATACCCGAACCTGCCCCAAATGGGACAAAACATTAACCACGGCATATTGATGTCACTCCATGATAGCATGCCAAGTTTCATGAATTTCAGACGAGTTTTGGATTTACTAGAATTTAAAAACCAGGCATCTCAATGTTTTGCCGGTAATCAACAGTACCATGGTGTTTGAAATTCATTCCCATTTCTTGCATGGGACCTAAGCAAGCACCCAAGGACATAGATTTGATTTTTCAACCAATTTATATGCACTCGAGCATGTGCATGTAGTTCAAAAGTTCAAATTTGAATTATGCACATAAATGCATTGAAAACTCTGCTAATGCATAAAAATGTCCAAACGAACCCCGAAAAATCAAAAAAATTGACACAACTCTCCAGTTGTTGTATGTTGGCACGAGAAAAAAATTGAAAGAAATAAGAGGCAATGGATATCGTTTCGTCCCCAAAGGTGGGAGGTTCCCTACCAAAACCATCATGCTTCTCGTGAGAAGCTCTGGTTTGTGAGAAGCATATACCGAAACCTGCCCCAAATGGGACAAAAAATTTACCACGGCATGTTGATGCCGCTCCATGATAGCATGCCAAGTTTCATGAATTTCAGACGAGTTTTGGATTTAATAGAATTTTAAAATTAGGTATCTCAATGTTTTGCCTATAATCAACGGTGGCCTGGTGTTTGAAATTCATTCCCATTTCTTGCATGGGACCTAAGCATGCACCCCAAGGACACAGATTTGATTTTTCAACCAATTTATATGCACTGGAACTTGTGCATGTAGTTCAAATTTGAATTATGCACATAAATGCATTGAAAACTCAATTAATGCATAAAAATGTCCAAATGAACCCCGAAAAATCTCAAAAATTGACACAACATTCCTATTGTTCTATGTTGACACAAGAAATTTTTTGGAAGCAATAAGAGGCAATGGATATCGTTTCGTCCCCAAAGGTGGGACGTTCCCTATCGAAACCATCATGCTTGTTGTGAGAAGCTCTGGTTTGTGAGAAGCATATACCCAAACCTGCCCCAAATGGGACAAAAATTTTACCATGACATGTTGATGCTGCTCCATGATAGCACGTCAAGTTTCATGAATTTCAGACGAGTTATGGATTTACTAGAATTTTAAAACCAGGTATCTCAATGTTTTGCCGGCAACCAGCGGTGCCCTAGTGTTTGAAATGCATTCCCATTTCTTGCATGGGACCTAAGCATGCACCCAAGGACACATATTTGATTTTCGAACCAATTTATATGCACTTGAGCAAGTGCATGTAGTTCAAATTTGAATTATGCACATAAATGCATTGAAAACTTAGTTAATGCATAACAATGACCAAACGAACCCCAAAAAATCACAAAAATTGACACAACACTCTTGTTGTTCTATGTTGACACGAGAAAAACTTTGGAAGAAATAAGAGGCAATGATTATCGTTTCGTCCCCAAAGGTGGGACGTTCCCTACCGAAACCATCATGCTTGTGGTGAGAAGCTCTGGTTTGTGAGAAGCATATACCCAAACCTGCCCCAAATGGGACAATTTTTTTACCACAACATGTTGATGCCACTGCATGATAGCATGCCAAGTTTCATGAATTTCAGACGAGTTTTGGATTTACTAGAATTTAAAAACCAGGTATCTCATTGTTTTGCAGCCGAGTGAAAGTGGCAGGGTGTTTGACATTCATTCCTATTTCTTGCACGGGACCTAAGCAGGCAACCAAGGACACATATTTGAATTTTCAACTAATTTATATGCATTAGAGCATGTGCTTGTAGTTCAAATTTGAATTATGCACATGAAAAATGCACAGAAAACTCAGTTAATGTATAAAAATGTCCAAGCGAACCCCGAAAAATCCCAAAAATTAACACAACACCCCTGTTGTTCTATATTGACACTAGGAAAAAAATTGAAATCGAGAAGAGGCAACGGATATCATTTCGTCCAGAAAGGTGAAACGTTCCCTGCAGAAACCATCACACTTGTTGTGAGAAGCTCTGGTTTATGAGAAGCTTATACCCAAACCTACCCCCAATGGGAAATTTTTTTACCATGAAATGTTGATGCCGGTCCATGATAGAATGCCAAGTTTCATGAATTTCAGACGGATTTTGGATTTACTAGAATTACAAAAGCAATACGTCGACGTTTGCCAGAGAGCCACAGTGTTGTGGTGTTCGAATTTCAGCCCCATTTCTTGCATGGGAGATAAAGCATAAATCCATGGACACAGATATGATTTTACAACCCATGTTGGTGCACCGGAGCATATGCATGTAGTTTAATTTTGAATCGTGCACCTGAAATGGCTATAAAACCAATTTAATGTATAAAATGTTCAAGCGAACCCTGAATAATTCCAATTCTTTTAGGACACACATATAGTTGCATGTTCACTCCAGATAAAAGGTCTACCAATTCAAACACCGTCCATTGCCATTGTGACCCCATTATGTAATTCAAATCAAGATGAAAAATCAAGTAGATCGCACACAGTTTATTATCACCAACCGCGTGAGATGGAGCACAAAATATCCTGGAGCATCGTCGGTGTATAGTACGCAAATGGCTTACAGGAGAAGGTGCATCAGCTACAGTCCACAGCGGGCGCCTAAAGCACACCAGCTCGCTCCACAAATATCATTTCACTATTCAAATATCGCCAGTGAAAGATGGGCACGTGGTCCCGCATCCTGAGGGCAACTTCGGTGGCCCACTCCGGTGAGAGCACGGTCGCAGCCGCCATGTATGTTCTAACAAGGTGCATGAGCGCGGCCGCAATCTGTGACCGGGCAGCTATGGCAGCCCAAACGGCCGCTATTGCTTCTCAGGTGGCGGCAGCAACATCTGGCTCAGGGATAACAACTCGGAAGAGCGGCACAGCAGTTGTCCATTCCGCAGCGGCGGCCTTATCCCTAATGGAGGCCGCCCATGACCATGTCGAGGCTGCCTGTCCGTGTCAAAACCGGCGGCTCTTGGGTAGGGGTTCCCGAACTGTGCGTCTAAGGCGGATGGTAACAGGAGTCAGGGGACACGATGTTTACCCAGGTTCGGGGCCTCTTGATGGAGGTAATACCCTACGTCCTGCTTGATTGTTCTTGATGATATGAGTATTACAAGGGTTGATCTACCACGAGATCGTAGAGGCTAAACCCTAGAAGCTAGCCTATGGTATGATTGTATCTTGTCCAATGGACTAAACCCTCCGGTTTATATAGAGACCGGTGGGGGCTAGGGTTACACAGAGTCGGTTACAAGGGAGGAGATCCACATATCCGTATTGCCTAGATTGCCTTCCACGCTAAGGAGAGTCCCATCCGGACACGGGATGAAGTCTTCAATCTTCTATCTTCATAGTCCAACAGTCCGGCCAAAGGATATAGTCCGTCCGTCCGGAGACCCCCTAATCTAGGAGTCCCTCAGTAGCCCCTGAACCAGGCTTCAATGACGATGAGTCCGGCGCGCAGTTTTGTCTTCGGCATTGCAAGGCGGGTTCCTCCTTCGAATACTCCATAGAAGATTTTGAACACAAGGATAGTGTCCAGCTCTGCAAAATAAGTTCCGCATACCACCGTAGAGAGAATAATATTTGCACAAATCTAACCTGCTGACATGTTTGGCAACATGACATCATGTCACAGCCCGGTCATTATTCGAACCATTTTTCTCAACCAACACTGCACATATCATGAGGTGATTTTCTTGACACGTCTTGTCAAGGCAGAGATTGTGTCCCCCTATCATGGGATTCTCATCAATACGGATGCGGGTAACCCAACCGCGCCATCAATTATGGAGCTTGGGGAATAAGAGGTTTTACCAGGTGAGTGGGGAGGCACACCGCCTCTTCTGCCCTTATAAAGGGACAATGATTCACTCTTTTCACCCACGCCTTCTTCCCGATTCATTCCCTTCTACTCAGGCTCTAGCGCCCAAGCGTTCATCTTCTCTGCCCACAAAAGGCCTTCCAAAGATGTCCGGATCTAGAGTAGGAGGCAAATGGATGGTCTCTACCGTTCGAGAGAAGGATATCAAAAAGCTTCGGGAGGCCGGGTATCTGGCCAAGAAAATCAGCCATTGTCTCCCGATGGCGGGACAGATCATCCCTACACCAGACCCCCATGAGAGGGTTGTATTCCTCCCTCATTTTGTCCGGGTCTAGGGTTTCCCCTCCACCCGTTTGTTCGTGGCATCATGTACTATTATGGGATCGATCTTCATGATCTGTGATCTGTCCCCTAATTCCTTCCTCAACATATCGACATTTATTGTCGTGTGCGAGGCTTTCCTCCGCATTTTTCCGCACTTCGGTTTATGGCTGAAGGTTTTTAATGTGAAGCCCAAGATGGTGGGCGGCGAGCACGCCGAGTGCGGGGGTGCTATGGTGAGCAAGATGCCCAACGTCATATGGCCAACGGGAACCTTTAATGATTCTGTCAAGGAGTGGCAACAACAGTGGTTTTACATCACTGAGCCGTGCGGCAAGGAATGGGCCGCCTCTCCCGAGTTTCAATACGGCGCCCCTCTGCGGCTTATATCCTAGGTCAAGAAAGGCCTGGACTGGTCCTCGTCCGACGAACTGTCGGTGCTTCAGACGCGCGTTAAAGATATGGGAGATAAGAGCATTGAACTTGTCAACGTAGTCCAGGTGATGTTAGTCCATCGGATACTGCCTTGTCCACACCAGACTTGGAATCTATGGGATTTCGATCCGGCCAGGCACCAAACTTTGTGAAGGTTCTTCGGCTCCTCGCACGAGGACATTTGGAAGGTGCTTTTCAAGTCCAGCAAATCATGGCTGGACTCCGCCGAAGACCGTGGGTACCAACTGTCCCGCCCTGCAAGTTCGGTGAGTTTATCAAACTTTCCTATCTGCATGACCCAAAGGAAGTGCTTAACGCATGTTTATTCAACTCCCCCAGAGTTGGACGAAGAAGGCGGAGCGGATCCATTGTCCGGCCCCGCTTCCCGAAGACCCGGCCATCCCACTTCTAACGAAGATGCTGGTCCCGACGCCCTACAAGGTGCCGAAGAAGATGGCCAAAAAGGAGGCCAAAAAGACCCGGGGTGGCCTTCGTCGTCGTGGCACTTCGGACATAATACCCGAAGGCTCTGATGCCTGTTTCGCCTCCGAAGAGGATAAAAAGGAGGAGGAAGATGAATCCCCTGCGGGGGGAAGGAGGAAGAGGACGGCCTCCGCACCCTTGGAGGCCAAACTTCCCAAAAGGGGAAGGGCTTCTCTTCCGGAGGAGTGCACTACCGCCGCCAACAGTGACCTGGCATGGGATCCCAGGGCCCAGCCCCTGGTCAACTCGTAAGTATATAAAATCCGAGTACGTTTAAGCGTCTGAACTCATCGTGGCTTAGTATTTTGACCTTAAGCCATATTTTTTGGTAGTCCGGTGAGGTCCCGTACCAAATAATCCTCATCAGAGAACCTACTGAGCTCGAATGCTATGGAGAGTGGGACGCCCCAAAAGGCCCCTTC
Organism: Triticum dicoccoides; assembly: GCF_002162155.2. Taxonomy (NCBI): domain Eukaryota; kingdom Viridiplantae; phylum Streptophyta; class Magnoliopsida; order Poales; family Poaceae; genus Triticum; species Triticum dicoccoides. Next base: position 131,248,968 of record NC_041386.1, on the reverse strand, counting down.
CTCCAAATAGGTACATAACACCGAGGCTTCGTCCCAGGAGGACCCCGGCCAAGGAGGAAAGGAAGAAACCGTGAAGGCGGCGCCTGGAGGTCAAACCGCAGGGGCCGAACACGTGGGGGAAAAGATTCCCATAGGGTCTGACGGCGGGGGCGACCTTGAGTTCGGCTCCTCACCGGATGCGATTCCCGAGGTTTATATGGCTCCAGAATCAAGAAGGCAGCCTCCTTCAGCTGGAGGGAGCGTGCATGTTCCGCCGTCAACCTCTGTCCATCCGGAGGTGTCGGATGCTTTGTTGGTGGCGTTATGAGACGCCTCCATTGTTGACGAACACCATGCCCTTATGGGTGCGGTGATTGAGAAGATTCAGTTAACCGAGAGTGGACTGAATGAAGCCTGTATCAGCCTTATAAGAGGCTTCGAGGTATGTTTTATAAGTTGCCGAAGAGTGTCATAGTATAGATAGTAGACCCTGATACCCTGTTCGGTGAAAGAAGGAACCGGACAGGGGATCACATTGATGATCACAGGAAGACTCATTGAGTGATATTGATTTCTCTTCTGTTCCAAGCAGATATTTGTATCGGCTGCTGCCTCTCGTACTGCGGAGATCTCCGGACTGAATCAAAGTCCGGAGCGGGCCATAGAAGAAATTGGCCAATTAAAAATGCAGTCGAGGGATAAACAAGGTATGCACAAGCATTGCACGCATTTATTGTGAAATAAATGTTCAGTATGAAATAAGCCGCATAATTTGTGCTAGGGGTTATGACCGAAGTCGAGGCCCTCAAAAGGGCCATTGCCGAGGCTGAGAAAAAGGCGGCCATGGTGTGGACTCTTCGTGAGAAACACGAAGCCAGAATTATTAAAGGTGAGCAGGAGCTGCAAAGAGGCCTTAAGTAAATGTGAGGCCTTGGAGCAGAGTTTAACGGAGAAAGAGTCCAAACTCACCAAGGCGTGTCAAGTCACGAGCGACGCCCGGGGGGAAACCCAAAGCACCCTGCAGGGGATCCAAGAGGCGAGGAAGATCGCGGCGGGTAAGGCTTTTCCCATGTAAAGCAAGTATTTGAAGGGAAAACTATGTTTCTGATTGTGAATCCGGACTTCTCAGGTGTATTTGCCGAGCTACCTCACAGTATATCAGATGCCGCTCAATTCTACCGAGCCAAAGGAAGGAACACCGCTGATAAGCTCTGTTGGTCGCAGTATTTGGCACCGAATTATCCGGTGCCTTTTGCCGATCAACTGAAACTGCTGATCGAACTGCATAAGGCGGCGGAACTAGCCATGAAAGATATGGTTATCCGGCTATGGCCTGCCGAGCCGATTCCAAGCAGCTACTTCGGCCTCGTGAGGCAGCTTGTAAGCGCTTGCCCTCGACTTGACTTCATCAGGCGGTCGGTCTGTATAGAAGGAGCGTGAATGGCCATCGCCCTCGCAAAGGTGCACTAAGGGAAGAATGGATGCCGAAAAGCTAGTGACTGAGGGACCGCCACAGGGAAGGAGCACTGTTTGGTTCATTTGTGTTGTTGTGTTTAGTTAACTGTTTGGTTCAATTCTGCAATGCGATGTTCAATAGTTGTGGGTGCATTCTGTTATTGTATGCCATGTGATGAATAAATTGAATTTGGCTGTAGTAAATACATGAGAAACAAATACAATTGCTACAATTGGTTGTAGTTAACTGTTTGGTTAACTATCTGATCTTCTATTAGGAGTTTGTTATATTGTGCAATGTGGTGCTCAGTTATTGTTGGTTCATTTATTGTGGTGTTTATTTAACTGCTTGGTTCAATTCTGCAATGCGATGTCCAATTGTCGTGGGTAGAATTTTGTATTGTTGTGCATGTGAGGGATAAATCGAATTTGCTGCACTTAATACATGAGAAACATATACAAGTGCTATATTTACTAGTTCTTAATCATGCTTGGTTTGGATAAATGGGTTTTCCATGTGGCCTGAATTAATCTGATGAATCTGCAATGTGCTTATTTTTCATCAACATATTTTACTGATAGCATGCGAACCCTTACTTAACCTGATGACAAACTACCTTATATGTGTTGTAGGGAAACAATGAGAAGTACTGAGGTTTACAGTCGAGGTTAGCACGTGCATGGTCCGTTGTCAAATAGCACATTATTGTGCCAATGCAGGAACCATTCTAATATTTTGGTTTTTAACAATTTGGTCTTGCACATGTAGGTCCTGCTGTTAGAGGTTTTGAACCACTGTTCGACCCTTTTTGCATATGAGGAAATGAGTTGTCCATGAATATCAATCAAATCAAGAAACTCAGAAAGATTGTTAGGATAAAGAAATTAGCAACAAAAAATAACAAAATCTTTGTCTGCACAATGAAGAAGACATCAGTTCACTACAAGATGGTACTAACTATTATACCTTGCCTTTTTTATTGATTTGCCCCATTTCCAATATAGCGAAGATATTTAAGGGCATCCTTGTTTTCAGGCCTTTCCAAAACAGTTCACTGATGATTACCTCTCAATCCACCTCTATGGCCAGGAGGCGAGGATGGTTTTCATACGACACCCACGGTTCAATATTGAAGTGTTCCTGAAGAGAACGAAGGACAGACGGTCAATCATCCACAGGCACTGGCCTAAAGTTGCAAAGACCTTCAACATGAATGAAGGCTCAATATTCGCCTTCCGCTTCAGCAGTTTTCCAGATGAGATGCACATTTCTATATACCATCTATGATGCTAATTTCGAAAGGTTCTACATGTCGCATGGGAACCTGGTGCTGGTGTAGTTGTGTAATGGGGTAGCTGAGGGCTGAAGCTATATCATGTTGTACTCTTATGTATTTCAATTATGAAATTCTGCTTCCTTAATATGGAAATGAAATATATTATGTGCTTAATATTAATGTCAATTATATTAATAAATGGATTATTAATAATAGGGCAATTAGCCTGCTAATGGAGAATTAGCCTGCTAATTGGGTTTTGCTATTGCAAACGGTTGTTGAAAAAATACTGTGGGCGATGACCTCAGGCAACGCACACAGTTTCTAGGAATAAACCATGTTGGATCAATGAACAATCACACATGACTTTCTCTTGAAAACTATTTGCGTTAGGCCATCTTGCGCAAACGTTTACCACATAAAAACTATGTGTGATGGACAACCTTTGCCACACAGTTTCTTCTACGGACCGTGTGTGATACATTCAATAACACAAACGGTTTAATGGGAAAAATTGTGTGTGATGTACCTGTGAACGGAAATGTTTTCCTTGGAGCGACTATGTGTGATGTACATATGAACGGAAACGTTTAGCGGAGACTGACTGTGTGGGATGTACTTGTGACCAGAAACAATTTTGCCGTATAATTGTAATTTTTTAGCTCTACTCTAGGTATTTCCGCATTTGAGCGCTCGCCGGTCGCACACGACCTCATTTCGTTGAGCGTGTGTGCCAGGAGGGCATATCCCCGACGGTTTCTTAGCCGTGTGGGAAGGACCCCCCCTATCGCCCACACTCACTAGGCAACGGTTCCAAATGCCATCGCGGAAAGGGGTTAAAAACCGTTTGTATAGGACCGACGCGTACCAGTTATACAATAAAGAAATTACAGTCGATTATACCGACTGGGCATTATAGTTTGGCACCAGTGATAATAAAGCATATACACAAACAACAAATTATGTACACTGGGCAAATAAAGCTCATACATCATGGATACGCATCAACAAAACTTACCATTTTAACTATAATCTCTTCAGAAAATAGGATTGGCCGGATTCAGACAGCACAAATTTCAGTCTGCAAAATCTCCAATTCCTTCGTGGTTACCTCAGTGTCTCATTTCATTTTTGACTCCTATATCTAATACATGCAAGTCCAGTCTCAACTTGTTGATTGCACATTGAGAATCATGTACACATTGTCTTGCCTCCTCTAGTTAATGCTCAAGAACATTAGCACATTCCAATCCATAATCATTTGGTGATGGCCATGCCACACAGCTCGCAGATCTTTGTGTTGGTGTCGCTTCATCCTGAAATGTTTCTGTAAGTACACATGACTAGGGAAAATATATAGTTACAACAGTGAAGTGAGCAAGACAGACTATTTTGTACATGGCAAAACATGACTAATAATAATATTACACGTCATGAAGCATAAGTAGGTGATATTTTAAAAATTATTAGAATGGTAGTCTGTGCAGCCTGCATACAAAAATCTCTCTTAGCTCACCAAAGGAGCATGATGTTGGGGCCAAGTCCAAAACACAGACATGTTACAAATTTAGACAGCATGTTGTGTATAAGTAAGCAAGCAGTTGGCCATTATGTACCTCAATTAAAGTCTTAGGGAGCATAATGAACAGTAGAGGGATTCATACAAACCTACTATAGCAAGCAAAACTATGCAATCATTAGCCTAGTATAAAATATATTGTGAGCCTCATGCAGTAATAGTTGGTTAATAGACTTCAAAGCTTCAGGAACACTTCACCAGAGTAATTAAATAGTAAGGCTAATTATGCCAACTAATATTTATACAAGTACCAAAGATCAGGCATCATTGTTTGGGCATCTCATTAACTGAGGACAAATAAAGCAATTGGAAAGAGCAATTTAACTATGCTTGAAACAAACAAACAATTGAACCAGTGAGTTGGCAGCATGCATACATGCACGCCTCAATAACATCCATGGCCTATCTACATTTACTATATAAAGTAACAAGCAATGTAATATTGTTTGCCTCCTATGAAGTATCTCGAGTAGTATGTAACCAATATCCTAGTAATGATAGGGAGGCTAATGTTGTGAATATGCGTTTGGTTTTGAAATTTATGACATCGACAACTCTACCATGGCAGGAAGCAGTTTCACACTGTTCACTACTATAAGATGTTTTAGATATTTAAAAGTAGACTACATCCATAATTAGTGAACAGATACATTAACATGTTTTTACATACATCTGATTTACAAAAAAGTTAGAACATCATATAGTAGTGATTGGATGGGGTTTTAATCAATGGCCCAATGACTGGGTTACGGGTGAACAACCCTACACAAGCACAATGTTAGATAAATAAGATGTCCTGGTAATTGTAATATAGTGTGACATACCTTAACTGGTTGAACAGGCTCAGCACTGCTCCTCCTTCTCTTGGAAGGCTCCTTCCTAACATCTTGTACATGGAAATCCTCAATCTTATCTTCATTGCACCCCCTCTGCATGGTGACACAAACTAGTTACTAGTCTCCTTGGAAGATAAATATGCATACTTTCCAGTCTATGAACAACACAAAAAGATGATATAATAACAAAACAACACCACATAATGAAACAGGCCACATCTCTTGCACACAATGAAATGAGCATTTACTATGTGTGCACTATGTAAAAACTAGGCATACCTTCGACTGGATCTTCGAGTACTCTTGGAGAGCCTAATTTAGTGTACAACCAAACCTTTATGTCACCTGTCAGTTATACAAGCCCCCACTACAGCAGTCCTTAGTGTTTAAATCATTGAGAAGCTCTGTTAGGTCAAGAACAACAAGTAATCAAAGCAAACAGTCCTAGTATGGCTAGCTGACACAAACGAGCAATTGAACAGATGTGTGAGCAACTCTTACATATCAAGAAAAGAAGCATAGAAGGAGGCTTAAAGACCATCACTTGACTGACCAGATTTAAGGGGCATTTAAAGATCATTTGCAACGTAAGAACTAACTTAAACATTGCATATTTCATATTCTATAATGAAATGCACAAGTATTAGGTTATGCCATGTATGATGATGCCTAAATGTACACTATAGCAGGCAGGACAGATTCATCATTGCACGCACAATTGAACTACAGGTTAAGGGCCAGTTCTATTCTGCCTTTTTAGAGCTTATTATCAAAATAAGCCATAAAAGATGGAAAGAAGTCATTTTTGAGTTATGGGCTTGGGCTTAACTTATTTCACTTTAGAGGGGGTGTTTTGGGTAGAAGCTTAATAAAAATTGAAGGGAAGAGGAATAGTGAAATGACTGTGATGTCTACCTATATTACACTCAAAATGCCACTGATCACGCTTGCGTCACACTTGACCCTAAAGTAAAAACAAACACACAAGCATTCATTGCCCTGCCCTCTTACATATCCTCTCCCCTTTCCCACTACCTCGATCCCATGCCTGTAGCGCTAGGTTTCCTCCAGTGAGCCATCGCCACTGGTCCCATCTGGCCTGGTCCTCGACGATGCTCTGCCCAGCTAGGCTACATGGCCGGCGGGTAGGGACAAATCTCCCCGGCTACTCCTCCCTCTGGCGCTGCCCCTCATTCTCATGGTCTCCAACAACTGCTCCGATGTGGTCCGTCCAACGCACTACTCCGACAGGCGCCCCACAACTACGGTCGATGCCATATTGCGGGAGAAGGCACCTCGTTCCACCTCCCCTCCTCCCAGGCCGAGGCCTTGAGGTGCTATTGAAGGATGAGCTCATCCAACAATGTGAGGATCTCCTCTGATTTTTCGCCAAATTTTCATTCTGATCCGCTATATGATGAATTCCTATAAGCTGCTTCTGTTGCTGCAATATGATGCATTCCTATGAGCCGCTCCAGCTACTATATGATGAATTGCTATGAGCTGCTACTACTGTATGATGAATTGCTATGAGATGCTACTGCTATATGATGAGTTGCTATAAGCTGCTCCTGCTGCTACTATATGATGAATAGCTATGAGCTGCTCCTGCTGCTCCTATATGGTGAATTGCTATGAGTTGCTCCTGCTGCTGGTATATGATGAATTGCTATGAGCTACTGTTCGTATATGATGAATTGCACACCGTTGCTGCTGTATGATGAGTTGCTATGGGCTGTTGCTGCTATATGATAATAACCATCCACTTGGACCATCAATTTTTAATAAATAATTGTTCTTCATTTAAATTTAAGTCATGTGTTCTTTGTTTAAATTAGGCAATGAGATCTCTATGGAAGCCATTGACCAAATTAGTGAAGGAAATATGTCCTAGAGGCAATAATAAAGTTGTTATTTATATTTCCTTATATCATGATAAATGTTTATTATTCTTGCTAGAATTGTATTAACCGAAAACTTAGTACATGTGTGAATACATAGACAAACAGAGTGTCCCTAGTATGCCTCTACTTGACTAGTTCGTTAATCAAAGATGGTTAAGTTTCCTGACCATAGACATGTGTTTTCATTTGATGAACGGGATCACATCATTAGAGAATGATGTGATGGAAAAGACCCATCCGTTAGCTTAGCATAATGATCATTTAGTTTTGTTGCTATTGCTTTCTTCATGACTTATACATATTTCTCTAACTATGAGATTATGCAACTCCTGAATACCGGAGGAACACCTTGTGTGCTATCAAACGTCACAACGTAACCAGGTGATTATAAAGATCCTCTACAGGTGTCTCCGACGGTGTTTGTTGAGTTGTCATAGATCAAGATTAGGATTTGTCACTCCGTGTATCGGACATGTATCTCTGGGCCCTCTTAGTAATGCACATCACTATAAGCCTTGCAAGCAATGTGACTAATGAGTTAGTTGCAGGATGATGCATTACGGAATGAGTAAAGAGACTTGCTATTAACGAGATTGAACTAGGTATGATGATACCGACGATCGAATCTCGGGCAAGCAACATACGGGTGACAAAGGGAATAACGTATGTTGTTATGCGGTTTGACCGATAAAGATCTTCGTAGAATATGTAGGATCAAATATAAGCATCCAGGTTCCGCTATTGGTTATTAACCAGGGATGTGTCTCGGTCATGTCTACATAGTTCTCGAACCCGTAGGGTCCGGACGCTTAACGTCCGATGATGATTTCTATTATGAGTTATGTGTTTTGGTGGCCGGAGTATGTTCGGAGTCCTGGATGAGATCACGGACATAATGAGGAGTCTCGAAATGGTTGAGAGGTAAAGATTGATATATTGGAAGGTTATATACGAACACTGGAAAGGTCTCCGATATGGTTCGGGGATTTTTGGAGTACCGGGAGGCTTCCAGAACCCCCCGGGAAAGTTAATGGGCCTAATGGGCCATAGTGGAGGAGAGGAGGCAGGCCACGGGAGGAGGCGCGCCCCCCTTGCCCAATCCTAATTGGACAAGGGGAGGGGGCGTGCACCCCCCCTCTTTCCTTCTCCTTCTCCCTTGTTTCCTCTTCCCCCCTCTCCGTTGGAAGGGAAGTGGGGGGGGGGCGCGAATCCTAGCACTACAAAAAAAATACACTTTCGTGATGATACGTGTTTGTCACAGTAGGTCACGTTTTCTATCATGCATGTACATCCATGACAAATTTATGACAGAATCAAGATAGTCATACCTGTGCTGTCGTAGAAGTGTTCCATGACATTACCAAAATTATCATCACGGAAGTGTCCACTTCCATGACGATAAATGGCGTGTCATGGAAGTGCTTTCGTCAAGGGTGACCGACACGTGGCATCCACCATAACTGGTCGCCGTTAAGCTATTAGGTCCGGTTTTGGATCCGATAACCCGCTAACAGCCTGGACCAATGAGGATTTTCCACGTGTAAAATTCTCATTGGCTGGAGGAAACACGTGTTGGCTCACCGTTGGGATAGATGTCATCCATTCATTGGACAGGAGGTGCCTATGATACGTCGACACGTGGCACGGCCCAACAGAGGCCCATTTCGGTGAAAAGGCCAGCCCGTTTGACTTGGTCAAAAGGTAATGGGCTGGCAGTGAATGGCATGTTCGTATATAGCCCATTTACGGCCCGCTAACTCATGGCCCGTTACGGCCTATTGGAATTAAGCCCAGTAGCTTCATCTGGGCCTTCCAATATGATTCCATCCTGACCGTTGTAACTTGCGGCCCATGTATTGCCCATCATGTCTTTCGGCCCATACGAGGCCATTTGTAACTCTTGGCCCATTAATGGCCCGAGGTGAATCTAGCCTGCGATGAACAGTGTACCCCTTTATACCTATTAATGGACCATTATTCTATTGTGCCGTTTCCAGCCCGTGTTATCTTTCATCCTTCTCATGGCCCATTTATTCTTGGGCTCATTTCCAGCATTCGGTTACTTACGACCCGTCATTGGCCTTTTCTGCTTGTGGGCCAAATTCAGCCCGCGGTTACAATCGGTCCATTTGCGGCCAGTTAATCCGTTGGGCCGTTTTCATAAAGTCATCAAATACGGCCGATAAACGACGGCCTATTATTGTCGACCCGTGAACGAACGATTATGACCCATAATGCGGTCTGTTATTGGCCCATGTTTGGCCTATCGATCATATGAAGCGTCGAAGGCCCATTGATGCTACGGCCCTTAGAACGCCCATTGATGCTACGACACGTAGAAGGCCCATTCTTTCTACGGCCCTAAGAAGCCCCACTAGTGCGCGTCGGTCCTAAACAAACGGTTTTTAACCCCTTTCTACGATGACATTCAGAACCGTCGCCAAGTGAGTGTGGGCAATAGGGGGGTCCTTCCCACATGACCCAGAAACCGTTGGAGATATGCCCTCCTGGCACACACGGTCGGCAAAATGAGGTCGTGTGCGACCGGTGAGCACTCAAATACAAAAATATGTATAGTAGTGCTAAAAAAATACAATTATACAGGCTAAATCATTTCCAATCGTAAGTACATCCCATACAGTCAGTCACCACTAAATGTTTCCATTCGTATATACATCCCTCACAGTCACTACATGGAACACATTTGTGCAAGTTGGCGTAACTCAAACAGTTTTGAAGAGAATGTCATGTGTGATTGTTCATTGATCCAACACGGTTTATTCCTAGAAACTGTGTGCATTGCCTGAGGTCATCGCCCATGGTGGTTTCTCATTAACCGTTTGCAATAGGAAAACCCAATTAGCAAGCTAATTGGCGGGCAAATTGCCCTATTATTAATAATCCATTTACTAATCTAATTGACATTCATATTAAGCACATAATATATTCCATTTCCATATTAAGGAAGCATGATTTCATAATTGAAATACCTCAGAGTACAACATGATATAGCTTCAGCACTCAACTACCCCATTACACAACTGCACCGACAACAAGTTTCACATGCAACATCTAGAACCTTTTGAAATTAGCATCATAGACGGTACATAGACAGATGCATCTCATCTAGAAAACTTCTGAAGCGGAAGGCGAATATTGAGCCTTCATTCATGTTGAAGGTCTTTGCAACTTTAGGCCAGTGCCTGTGGATGATTGACCGTCCATCGTTCGACCTCTTCAGGAAAACTTCAATATTGAACCGTGGGTGTTATATGAAAACTTTCCTCGCCTCCTGAGCACAGAGGTGGTTTGAGAGGTAATCATCAGTGAAGCCTGAAAACAAGGATGTGCATAAATATCTTCTCTATATTGGAAATGGGGTAAAGGAATACAAAAAGGCAAGGTATAATAGTTAGTACCATCTTGTAAACCTCAGTGCTTCCCATTGTTTCCCTGCAACACATATAAGGTTGTTAGTCATCAGGTTAAGTAAGGGTCCGCATGCTATAAGTAAAATATGTTGATGATAAATAAGCACATTGCAGATTCATCATATTAATTCAAGCCACATGGAAAACCCATTTATCTGAACCAAGCATGATTAAGAACTAGGAAGTATAGCACTTGTATATGTTCCTCATGTATTAAGTACAGCCAAATTCGATTTATTACTCACATGGTATACAATAACAGAATGCATCCACATCAATTGAACATTGCATTGCAGAATTGAACCAAGGAGTTAACTAAAAACCACAACAAATGAACCAAACGTTAAGTGAGCACCACATTGCACAATATAACATACTCCTAATAGAAGATCAGACAGTTAACCAAACCAAGCATGCCTAACAACTTGGAAATATAGCAATTGTATTTCTTTCTCATGTATTAGTACAGCCAAATTCGATTTATTTCTCACATGGTATACAATAACAGAATGCAGCCACAACAATTGAACATCGCATTGCAGAATTGAACCAAGCAGTTAACTAAACACCACAACAAGTGAACCAAGACACAACAAATGAACCAAGCAGTTAACTAAATACCAATTGAACAATATAACATACTCATAATAGAAGATCAGACAGTTAACCAAACCAAGCATGCTTAACAACTTGTAAATATTGCACCCTGAAGAATTGAACATCACATTCATAGAATTGAACCAAGCAGTTAATTGAACACCACATTGCACAACATATAGAACATATACACTATAGCAGAAGATTGCATGGTAAAAGTAGATAGCACAATTCACTAGAATTTATTAAGGAAAGGCAGTAGCTAGCAAACTGAACATGGGTCCTTATAGTTAGCTAATAAGACAAGCTACTCCTCATTGTCGGAGATATCGATGATGATTGGCTCCATGGACATCGAAAGGGCGAGGCCTCCGCATCGTGGGTGCCCTCGTTGTAGTGGTGAGTTGCCTGAGCCGGTCCGGGTACCAACCTGCTGGCTCTTGAGATGAGGTAAGCACATGCACGCTGAGAAAACACCTCATAGTCTTCGTCGAAGGCACCGACGGTGGCCTCGAGAAAATGCTACAAACTGTCGTTTAAAGCAGCCAACCGCGTCGCAACGTCGGCGCACGAAGCGTCAACGGTGGCCTCGATGGCGAGGTGGTCCTCCAAAATCTGGGTTTTGGCATGAATGGCAGCCATCGCGACCTCATCCGCGCGTGCGGTCGCGATTAGCTTCTCCGCTGCCAAATGCTCCTTGAGGTCCTGGCTATACCGCGTGCACCATGGCTTACGCTGGCGCTTTTTTGGTGGAGGGGTCGGTGATTTGGGTGGAAGGTGTCGCGCTTGCGCCGGCGGTCGGGGCATGTGGGATGTGGAAGGAGGAGGAGGATGGGGGTCGGGTGTGGATTACCTTCCGGGATAGAGGAGGCCGAGCAGCGTGAAGGAGGGTCACCAGTGTAACGCCCCGAGACCATTGCGCCAGGTGTCTTCTAGTTATTCGCTGTTGTTGCCTTGTCATTGCTTGCGTGTTGCATCTTGTCATGTCATCATCCGCATTGCATCATCATATTTTCACAACTTGCATCCGTCCCGGTCTCCTCGTCCTCTTCCGTTGTCCGTTCTGAGCCCAGACACACTTGCACGCGCCCGCGGCATGTCCGAAATATTATTTTATAAGTGGCCGGAAAATGTTCTCGGATTGGGTTGAAAGTTGGCGTGTGGTCTTATTATAGTGTAGATAGACCGCCTGTCAAGTTTCATCGCATTCGGAGTTCGTTTGATAGCCCAACCGTTAAACTATAGCGGCAGTATAGCCGGTCTATCGCCGGACGTTTTCGGTCTCCGGAAACTGCTGCCGGGCCCTCTCTCTATTCTCTCCTCTCAGCCCACCTAGTCCATCCACCTATCCCCTCTTCGCGTCCGGTGCCGTCCGATGCGATCGCACGGTCCGAAAACCCCTCTCTACTCAGTTCTTAGACCCCCTCGCGCATCCGAAAACCTTCCCCAAACCTGAACCGGACTTTCATCACCATTGGATCCAAAACATCCCCAAACGTCTACAAAACATCTCCGTTTTGTAAATTGGGGCCCCTAACCTATGTATCCGGGACCGTATGATTACGATCGGATGGACCGAGTAGCCCCTAACCTAACCTATCTACCTATATAAACAGTCAACCCTAATTTCTAGGGGAGTTGTCCCATCCATCCCTCTCGGCCGCCACCACTAATCCTCTTGGATCCCCTCATTCCAAACCCCCCTCGAAACCTCCCTCTGCCCGATCCAACCAACCAGTGCTCCTCCTTCGATCCCGAGTGCAGCCACCTACCCAAACTCTGAGAATCCCCACGATCCTACCCGCGCCTCCCCTGGATCCCCTCGTCCAGCCATCGCCCCGTGCCCCACGCTCATGCTCGTCTTCCACACACTAACGGGAGAGGAGCTCCCGATCCGTGTGTCCAAGGCGTCCTCGTCGCCGTTGCTCGAGCCTCCTCCGGCAGCCGTCGCTGGCGACCACCTGTAGGACCCCATCGTGCCCATCACCTTCCTCCTCCTTTGTTGTTTCCTCCTTCCCGCCTCACTTCTCTCCCCTGTTTCTCTTGACAGGCATCGAGCCACCAAGTCCGCCGCCAAGGTCCTGCCGGGAGCGACACCGCCCGGATCCGACTGTCTCTGCATCGTCCGTGCCCCTGCCTCACCATGGACGCGCCTCCCCAGCTTGCCGGAGTCCGAGCGGCCCGCCTGCTCCCCTGATGCTGCCGCTATCAGGCTCTGTCGAAGACGGCAAGCCCCGCCTCATCTGTGCCCAGATCTGCCGCGGGCTGCCCTCAGAACGGAGTTCCACTGCCACCTAGCCTCGGATCCGGCCGGTTCCTGTACGCCCCCGCCGGAGCAAGTCCCATCACCGCCGGCACCAGTGCTACCCTGTTTCCCCTGCATCTCCTCCGCTTCAGGTCGAACAGCAAGGAGCTCGTCCGGTCCAGCCCCGCGCCTGACCGCGCTGGCCAGCTGCGTGGGCCGGCCTCCTCTTCAGCTGTGGCCCAGCACCGCTTCCAGCTAAGCCCAGCCGCGCGCCCCTGCCGGCCTCACCTCTTCCACCGACTTGGGCTTGGCCCATGGTGAGGCCCACTGCAGCGCCTCTTTTTTTTCTTTCTTTCTTTTATGCTGGCCCAACATGCTTAGATTTGGCCTGTTTAGGTTTTTCCCCAGATCTGTGAATTTAGTTATTTTTCCAGGATCTGTGGTTTTGCAGAAAAACCCTTGTACATCATGCATATAATAACTTTTCACCCGTTCATCGGAACCCAATAAACTTTATATGTAAAATGCTTAGAATTTTGTGTAGATCAATAATATGCAATTTTCAACCATGTTTAAAATGCTTAAGATGTTGTTTGTTTAAACTTGCTTAATTAACTTCCTAAAATGACTTATTTCATAACTAAATAACCGTAACTCGGATTTTAATAAACTTTATATGTAAATGGGGTGGAAAAATGCCTAGTTTAACGTGGTGACCTTACTTTGCATGTTAAATAACTCTAAAATTGTGTTTAAGGAAGATCAGTACCAAACCTTAAAATATGCATATGGGGATTTTTTCCGGACTTGTTGCTTGTTGTTCCAGCCTCATTTAAACTTGCCTAGATAGGTAGTTTTGTTTTGCTTCACCCTCATGCCATGTTTAACAACATTTAATATTGATGGGTACATAAACGAGATCGAACTAAATAACTTGTTGTGGTGTTTCGTCAATATGCAACTCGTTGCATAGTGAGCTTCACTTAATTTGTAGAATTGCTTGTGCACTTTGCCATGCCATGCTTCATTAAACCGGACATGCATCATACTTGGTTGTGCATCATGCCATGGTCATGTGTTGATTGTTTACTATGTTGTTTGCTCCTTTCCGGTGTTGCTTCTTCGGGTTGGTTCCGATTACGTCGTGTGTGTGAGGATCCGGTCGACTAAGTCCGTGTGTCTTCTTCATGGACTCGTTCTTCTTCCTTGTGGGATCTCAGGCAAGATGACCATACCCTTGAAATCACTTCTATCTTTGCTTGCTACTTGCTCACTCTTTTGCTATGCCTATGCTATGATGCCTACCACTTGCTTATCATGCCTCCTATATTGTTGAGCCAAGCCTCTAACCCACCTTGTCCTAGCAAACCATTGTTTGGCTATGTTACCACTTTGCTCAGCCCCTCTTATAGCGTTGTTAGTTGCAGGTGAAGATATGAGCTTGTTCCATGTTGGAACATGGATATTTTGTTGGGATATCACAATATCTCTTATTTAATTAATGCATCTATATACTTGGTAAAGGGTGGAAGGCTCGGCCTTATGCCTGGTGTTTTGTTCCACTCTTGCCGCCCTAGTTTCCGTCATATCGTGTTATGTTCCCGGATTTTGCGTTCCTCATGCGGTTGGGTTATAATGGGAACACCTTGACAGTTCGCCTTGAATAAAACTCCTCCAGCAATGCCCAACATTGGTTTTACCATTCGCCAACTAGCCTTTTTCCCTTGGGTTTCGCGGACCCAAGGGTCATCTTTATTTTAACCCCCCCCCCTGTGCCAGTGCTTCTCTAAGTGTTGGTCCGAAACGGGCAGCCTGCGGGGCCACCTCGGGGACACTCGAGGGGTGGTTTTACTCGTAGCTTGACCTATCTGAGTGTGCCCTGAGAACGAGATTTGTGCAGCTCCTATCGGGATTTGTTGGCACATTCGGGCGGTGTTGCTGGACTTGTTTTACCATTGTCGAGGATGTCTTGTAACCGGCACGCCGAGCCTGATCGGATTTTCTTGGGAGAAGGAATATCCTTCGCTGACCGTGAGAGCTTGAGATGGGCTAAGTTGGGACACCCCTGCAGGGATTTGAACTTTGAAAAGCCGTGCCCGCAGTTATGGGCAGATGGGAATTTGTTAATGTCCGGTTGTAGAAAACCTGAAGTTGACTTTAATTAAAATGCATCAACCGCGTGTGTTACCGTGATGGTCTCTTCTCGGCGGAGTCCGGGAAGTGAACACGGTGTTGGAGTAATGCTTGACATAGGTTGTTCTAGGATCACTACTTGATCATAGTTGTTCGATCGTGCTTTTGCCTTCTCTTCTCGCTCTCTTTTGCGAATAAGTTAGCCACCATATATGCTAGTCGTTTGCTGCAGCTCCACATCATACCTTTGCCTTACCTATAAGCTTTAAACAGTCTTGATCGCGAGGGTGTGAGATTGCTGAGTCCCCGTGACTCATAGATACTTCCAAAACTAGTTTGCAGGTGCCGATGTTACCGAGCAGATGACGCAACCAAGCTCAAGGAGGAGCTCGATGAAGATCTTGTCCTTTGTGTTGATCTGTTTCTAGTTGATCAGTATTGGAGCCCAGTTGGGGTCGATCAGGGATCTATGTTGCATTTGGGGTAGTCTTCTTTTATTTTGGTTCCATAGTCGGACCTTGATTGTATCTCGATGATGTAATGCTTTATTCATGTATTGTGTGACGTGGCGATTGTAAGCCAACTATGTATCTCTTTCCCTTATGTATTACATGGGTTGTGTGAAGATTACCTCACTTGCGACATTGCTTTCAATGCGGTTATGCCTCTAAGTCGTGCTTCGACACGTGGGAGATATAGCCGCATCGAGGGCGTTACTAGTTGGTAATCAGAGCCTTCCCCGACCTTAGGAGCCCCCTGCTTGATCGAATCGTTGGCGTTGTGGAATCTAGAAAAATGTTTTGAGTCATTTAGGAATTATATATATCGGGGAGTTAGGACTTCTTTTTACTCCTCAGTCCCTTCGTCGCTCCGGTAAGGCATCCTGACGTAGAGTTTTGGCTCTTCTCTTCTCAAATTTCACTAATTTTTTTAGGATCACGCGGGTATCTTGGAATCGTTTCGATCGATTTGTGATGAGAACATTGTTCTTGGTGCCTCCTGACATTTAGGGGTTGTGGCAGTGTCCCGAGGAGTTGAGCTCCGAGGTGTTGTCGTCACAATTTTATCATTGCAGTTCTGGAATACCTAAGTTTAGTTTCACCGACATCGAAAATCTCTTTTATGCAGTTGTTGGTGAGATAACCTCGACGCCACCCAGTACTGGGGCGGGAGTTCGGGAGTATTGCCATAACTTGTATAACGGATGCTTTTCAAAGGTTGAGGTAGATGATTTCCGAAGGTTTCTTGGTTATGTGTTGAAGGATGGATACAGCTGGATGTAGGATTTGCTAGTTCGGGTGAGATATTATGCTTCCCCTGTATCCCCAACACCTGATTGCATAACCGAAAAATTTCGGGAGTTTATAAGTGGGAATTCAAGTAGCTCTTAGGATTTCTTTCCGACAGATGTATGATATGAAATTGGGGTTCGACGTCTAGTGGTCCGCCTATTCACGGTTGGTTTTACAATGGTCTCGTTGTGTCTTAAGAGTCCTTGGCTATGCCGACTCAGGGACGCTTCGTATGTCATGTGCACTGCCTTGTACATGATCATGTTGTACGATCGAGCCCGTGTAGGCCCCACCATGAAAACTTCGGACGAAATCTCTATCATATGTTTGTTCCGGCTTATTCTGCAAGCCAATCCTTTGTTTTTGTTTTGAGTTGTGGTATTCGAGTTGCTTCAAAGTCAAATGTTGATTCCATACCTTTTCCTAAGCGGTGTTCTCATACCCCGATGTGAACACTAATCCTTCTCGATCATCGAGTTTGTCATGTCAATCCTTTTTAACCGGTGTGCTTCTCTTCAAGTGGATCCGATCATTGCAACATCGGCAAGATCAAGTATCAGTTCTTCTCAACGGTGTTTGTTTTATCCATCCCCAAGTTGCCTTTGTTTTCCCGCCCACCCACCCTTTTTCTTCAATGAATCCGATGTTTTAATCTAGTATCCTTTATATTCTTGTGAAGTCTCTCCATTCCTTTTTCCGTCAATGTTCTTATCTGGTGATTCTCAGGAAGATTCTAATGGAGCTACAAGTTCGTCATTGTTCATTCTTTTCATCTCCGGTGGTTTCAAGTCAAGCTTTGTTGATCATATCCTTTCCTCGTTTCAATGCTTTCTTATGCCGGTGCAATTCTTAATCATTCACCTCTCGCTATTCAATTGTTCCGGAGTGGTCAAGATATCTCGAAGATTTGTGTTTCCACTCTGTTTTCGTAATCCTTTCAAACTCTTTCGAGGACGTTCTCTCATTCAAGCCTTTTAATTCAACCGGGGCAATCTCTCTCTTTAAATCATTTCAACGGTGTTTCTTTTGAGTGGGCCCTAACCCACAGATCTTTTCCCAGGATCTTACCTGACTCTTCTAATCTTCCCGGATTTCCTCTCAAATCCATTTTTCAAAGTTAACGTAAGAATGAGTTATCATCAGTCAAATGCCTTTCTCCAAGATATGTCAAATTCTATCACCGTTGGCTCAACCTTTCTATTCATCATCCCGGAGTATCTCAACAATTCTTCGTGGTGTGTCACATCATAATTCTTAGAATATGTAGACCGAAGAAGAGTTTTACATCCATATCTTATCTGTTCTCTCAGAGATTCGTGGCTCTAGTTCGAGACCATCCTCTCATAATCGTTTTCAATTGTCAGAATTCTTTTCACCCACCCGGAGAATTTCATGAGTTGTTTTCCATTTATTTTCCTCTGAAGGCCATCTTTTCAAATATTATTCATTCTCAGCCTGCAGCTATCATGCTCCAAATCTCACTGGTGCATCATTCAATATTCTTTAATCAGCACGTGATCTCTTCGTTTCAGTTGTATCTAAATCCTTTCAAGCATCTTCGTTCATTTTTTCTTCCCGGTGTTTTTTTATCTTCTCTTCGTTCATTTTCAATTCTTGCGGTGGTTCGTTCAAGAGTTCCTCTTCCTTCGTTATCATATCAATTCTTTCGTTCTTTCAAATCCTATCGGTGGATCATTGAAGGCCTCTTCAAGTTTGCGCAATATCTATCTTAATCCTTTCTAAGAGAGTAAGTAGTATGCCAAATCCATCGTTTGTCATCAATTTAATTGGTGAAGGATACGCATAACATAATTCTTACTCTTGTTTCACTCCAGTGATTAATTCCTTATTCCGGAGGTTCATCAAATTCTTGATTCAAGTTGTCCATCTTTCTTTTCCGGAGCTCAAAGTTATTTCAATTATCATTCCAAAGATCCATCAAATCATTGCAAGATTTCACCTTGTGTTTTTTGACCTCTCTTTCCTTTCATTTGATCATTCTTTTTGTTTACCGGAGTTCTTCATGGAGGTTCTGCATGATGGTACATAAAGGACTTAATCTGTTCTCGAAACGTTCATCAAGATTATTTTCAGAGGAGATCAAGTTATCTTCATCTTGCAATCCCGAGTGCAATTCTTTCTACCGTATCATTGGAGGTGGTATTATGTCATTCTTGATAATTGGAGTTCATGTTTCATGATTCACATGTTGTCAAGAATGTGGTATTTTATATCCATCAACCCCTTCGTTGGAATTATCTTGGGTTATATTTCACCTAAAGCCTTCCCTAAGGATTTTGCTATTATGGTGCTTATAAACGATCCAAGTTCTTCTTTTATCCTCCCGGTGAAATAGTTTCTCCTCTCTTTGTTCTTATCCAATCTTGTTCCCGTTAGTGGCAAGTTGTCAACTCATAATTTTGAGATGCCTTCTATAAGTCCATATCAAGCTTTTCCTTTCATTGTTGGTTTTCCAACAACTCCGCTCGACCCTTCTCCTAAAGATGCCTTTTCAAGCTCTTTTGTGGTAGATGTTGGCATTTTCTTCTCCATTCTCCTATTTCAATTATCTATCTTCTATTCTTTTGTTCCAGAGGCATTGTCATGTTGCTCTTTTCAACCTATCATCTCGTTTTGTCAAAGATCATGTTCTTTTCATGCCTATCCATTTAACCGGAGCGTTGTGTCCTCTGCTCAAGTTCTTTTCGCCTTATCAAGCCTTGCATCTCTTTTCAACCGGAGTGCTGTCTGAGATCTTTCTTACCCCTTGTTCCATTCATTCAATAGTTTCGGAGGCAGTGTGTTGTGATTTCATCAAGTATCTTCTCATCTTACCAAGTTCTTATTAAATTCCTTTTCTTTTCAATCGGAGTTCTGCCCGGAGTTGTTCTTCCTTGTCCCTCTTTTCTAACGGAGTGTTTTCAACTTCGTTCATCTCCGTTGTATTGTTTTCTCGAGATGGCTTAACCTTTTCAAGGTTCTTTGGTTTCACTCGCTTCTCAAAGAAGCAACTTAGTTTTACCTCTTCTCTTTGTCTTCCGTTTTTCCCTCCGGTGCCATTCTAGAACTCGAGACGAGATCCTCTCGTAGTGGTGGAGTGTTGTAACGCCCCGAGACCATTGCGCCAGGTGTCTTCCAGTTATTCGCTGTTGTTGCCTTGTCATTGCTTGCGTGTTGCATCTTGTCATGTCATCATCCGCATTGCATCATCATATTTTCCAAACTTGCATCCGTCCCGGTCTCCTCGTCCTCTTCCGTTATCCGTTCTGAGCCCAGACACACTTGCACGCGCCCGCGGCATGTCCGAAATATTATTTTATAAGTGGCCGAAAATGTTCTCGGATTGGGTTGAAAGTTGGCGTGTGGTCTTATTATAGTGTAGATAGACCGCCTGTCAAGTTTCATCGCATTCGAAGTTCGTTTGATAGCCCAACCGTTAAACTATAGCGGCAGTATAGCCGGTCTATCGTCGGACGTTTTCGGTCTCGGGAAACTGTTGTCGGGCCCTCTCTCTCTTCTCTCCTCTCAGCCCACCTAGTCCATCCACCTATCCCCTCTTCGTGTCCAGTGCCGTCTGATGCGATCGCACGGTCCGAAAACCCCTCTCTGCTCAGTTCTCAGACCCCCTCACGCGTCCGAAAACCTTCCCCGAACCTGAACCGGACTTTCGTCACCGTTGGATCCAAAACATCCCCAAACGTCTACAAAACATCTCCATTTTGTAAATTGGGGCCCCTAACCTATGTATCCGGGATCGTCCGATTATGATCGAATGGACCGAGTAGCCCCTAACCTAACCTATCTACCTATATAAACAGTCAACCCTAATTTCTAGGGGAGTTGTCCCACCCATCCCTCTCGGCCGCCGCCACTAATCCTCTCGGGATCCCCTCATTACAAATCCCCCTCGAAACCTCCCAATGCCCGATCCAACCAACCAGTGCTCCTCCTTCGATCCCGAGCGCATCCACTTGCCCAAACTCTGAGAATCCCCACGATCCTACCCGCGCCTCCCCTGGATCCCCTCGTCCAGCCATCGCCCCGTGCCCCACGCTCATGCTCGTCTTCCACACACTGACGGGAGAGGAGCTCCCGATCCGTGTGTCCAAGGCGTCATCATCGCCGTTGCTCGAGCCTCCTCCGGCAGCCGTCGCCGGCGAGCACCTGCAGGACCCCATCGTGCCCATCACCTTCCTCCTCCTTTCTCGTTTCCTCCTTCCCGCCTCACTTCTCTCCCCAGTTTCTCTTGACAGGCATCGAGCCACCAAGTCCGCCGCCAAGGTCTTGCCGGGAGCAACGCCACCCGGATCCTACTATCTCTGTGTCGTCCGTGCCCCTGCCTCACCATGGACGTGCCTCCCTAGCTTGCCGGAGTCCCAGCGGCCTGCCTGCTCCCCTGATGTTACCACTGTCAGGCTCTGTCGAAGACGGCAAGCCCCGCCTCATCTGCGCCCCGATCTGCCGCGGGCTGCGCTCAGAAAGGAGTTCCGCCACCACCTAGCCTCGGATCCGGCCGGTTCCTGTACGCCCCCGCGGGAGCAAGTCCCATCGCCGCCCGCACCAGTGCTGCCCTACTTCCCTGCATCTCCTCCGCTTCAGGTCGAACATCAAGGAGCTCGTCCGGTCCAGCCCCGCGCCTGACCGCGCTGGCCAGCTGCGTGGGCCGGCCTCCTCTTCAGCCGCGGCCCAGCACTGCTTCCAGCTAAGCCCAGCCGCACGCCCCGACCAGTCTCACCTCTTCTACCGACTTGGGCTTGGCCCATGGTGAGGCCCACTCCAGCGCCTCTTTTGTTTTTTTTTCTTTCTTTATTTTCTACTAGCCCAACGTGCTTAGATTTGGCCTGTTTAGGTTTTTCCCCAGATCTATGAATTTAGTTATTTTTCCAGGATCTGCGGTTTTGCAGAAAAACCCTTGTACATCATGCATATAATAACTTTTCACCCGTGCATCGGAACCCAATAAACTTTATATGTAAAATGCTTAGAATTTTGTGTAGATAAATAATATGCAATTTTCAACCATGTTTAAAATGCGTAAGATGCTATTTGTTTAAACTTGCTTAATGAACTTGCTAAAATGATTTAATTCATAACTAAATAACCGTAACTCGGATTTTAATAAACTTTATATGTAAATGGGGTGGGAAAATGCCTAGTCTAACGTGGTGACCTTACTTTGCATGTTAAACAACTCTAAAATTGTGTTTAGGGCAGATCAGTTCCAAGCCTTAAAATATGCATATGGGGATTTTTCCGGACTTGTTGCTTGTTGTTCCGGCCTCATTTAAACTTGCCTAGATAGGTAGTTTTGTTTTGCTTCACCCTCTTGCCATGTTTAACAACATTTAATATTGATGGGTACATAACCGAGATTGAACTAAATAACTTGTTGTGGTGTTTCGTCAATATGCAACTCGTTGCATAGTGAGCTCCACTTAATTTGTAGAATTGCTTGTGCACTTTGCCATGCCATGCTTCATTAAACCGGACATGCATCATACTTGGTTGTGCATCAGGCCATGGTCATGTGTTGGTTGTTTACTATGTTGTTTGCTACCTCCGTTCAACTACCTCCGTCAACTACCTCCGTTTGTCTTCTTCATGGACTCGTTCTTCTTCCTTGTGGGATCTCAGGCAAGATGACCATACCCTCGAAATCACTTCTATATTTGCTTGCTAGTTGCTCGCTCTTTTGCTATGCCTATGCTACGATGCCTACCACTTGCTTATCATGCCACCTATATTGTTGAGCCAAGCCTCTAACCCACCTTGTCCTAGCAAACCATTGTTTGTCTATGTTACCACTTTGCTCAGCCCCTCTTATAGCGTTGTTAGTTGCAGGTGAAGATTGTAGCTTGTTCCATGTGGGAACATGGATATTTTGTTGGGATATCACAATATCTCTTATTTAATTAATGCATCTATATACTTGGTAAAGGGTGGAAGGCTAGGCCTTATGCCTGGTGTTTTGTTCCACTCTTGCCACCCTAGTTTCCGTCATATCGGTGTTATGTTCCCAGATTTTGCGTTCCTCACGCGGTTGGGTTATAATGGGAACCCCTTGACAGTTCGCCTTGAATAAAACTCCTCCAGCAATGCCCAACATTGGTTTTACCATTCGCCACCTAGCCTTTTTCCCTTGGGTTTCGCAGACCCAAGGGTCATCTTTATTTTAACCCCCCGGGCCAGTGCTTCTCTAAGTGTTGGTCCGAAACGGGCAGCCTGCGGGGCCACCTCGGGGAAACTCGAGGGCTGGTTTTACTCGTAGCTTGACCTATCTGAGTGTGCCCTAAGAACGAGATATGTGCAGCTCCTATCGGGATTTGTCGGCACATTAGGGCGGTGTTGCTGGACTTGTTTTACCATTGTCGAGGATGTCTTGTAACCGGGATGCCGAGCCTGATCAGATTTTCTTGGGAGAAGGAATATCCTTCGTTGACCGTGAGAGCTTGTGATGGGCTAAGTTGGGACACCCCTGTAGGGATTTGAACTTTCGAAAGCCATGCCCACGGTTATGGGCAGATGGGAATTTGTTAATGTCCGGTTGTAGAAAACGTAAATTTGACCTTAATTAAAATGCATCAACCGCGTGTGTTACCGTGATGGTCTCTTCTCGACGGAGTCCGGGAAGTGAACATGGTGTTGGAGTAATGCTTGACGTAGGTTGTTCTAGGATCACTTCTTGATCATAGTTGTTCGACTGTGCTTTTGCCTTCTCTTCTCGCTCTCTTTTGCGAATAAGTTAGCCACCATATATGTTAGTCGCTTGCTGCAGCTCCACATCATACCTTTGCCTTACCTATAAGCTTAAATAGTCTTGATCACGAGGGTGAGAGATTGCTGAGTCCCCGTGACTCAAAGATACTTCCAAAACCAGTTTGCAGGTGTCGATGTTACTGAGTAGATGACGCAACCAAGCTCAAGGAGGAGCTCGATGAAGATCTTGTCCTTTGTGTTGATCCATTTCCAGTTGATCAGTAGTGGAGCCCAGTTGGGGTCGATCGGGGATCTGTGTAGCATTTGGGATAGTCTTCTTTTATTTTGGTTCCGTAGTCGGACCTTGATTGTATCTGGATGATGTAATGCTTTATTCATGTATTGTGTGATGTGGCGATTGTAAGCCAACTATGTATCTCCTTCCCTTATGTATTACATAGGTTGTGTGAAGATTACCTCACTTGCGACATTTCTTTCAATGCGGTTATGCCTCTAAGTCATGCTTCGTCACGTGGGAGATATAGCCGCATCGAGGACGTTACAACCGGCGAG